>NC_084591.1:30616089-30776089 GCF_033807715.1 Cololabis saira
ACTTGTCATCATCTATTTAAAATATACATAAAAGCAAACCACACAATATTCAAAGAAAATACTCTCTCAGAGCCAAACACAACTTTAACTCTTTGTAAGATGATTGAACTGAACAATGAAATGAAGGTTGCCTGACATTTTGCACAATACCGTAGTTTTAGCTTTCAACAGTGCTTGAAGAATGTGGCTCTAAATATTATTTATGTATTTATTTATTTATAATAAATATTAATAAGAATTCCTTTTTTTTTTGTTTAGGTGCAACCCTTTAAATGCAAATAAAGTGCTGTTAAGTGCATCCCGTCGATCTTAATGTGTAGAATGATGCCACATGTGAAACCATCAGACAACACAAAAGAAGTGAATAATAAAAACCTGAGAGAAAAAGACAGCTAACTTAATAGACCAAACAACAAGGCCATTAAATGTGGTTTACTGAACAGTAAATCTCTCTTGTCAAAATCTCTGCTAGTAAATGATTTCATTTTGGAATTGTAATCTTGGTTTATTATGTCTTACAAAAACCAGGCTGCAGAAGCAGAATCACGTCACTATTAATGAGTCAGTGCAACCAAGCTACTGGAATTTTCCCACTCCACTAAAGTATTTTAATCAGCCCTAGAGCAAGCTTTATTAGCAGCTTCTTTGAGTGTCCAACTCCCAGTGTCTCTAACTCTATTTAGGCATCTCAGGAGCCAATTCTTTTCGTTGTTGTATATCGGCCAAATTGTCATTATTTGGAATTCTCACCAATTTTTACGTCACTTTATTCTGCCGACAGATAAAATAATGGGAATGAAGGGGTTTAGCATTCAGTCAGATTCAGTCACATACTCCCTCACTGTGTGTGTCTAAGACCCCCAAAGGCAAAACAACTGGATATTTTGTTAGGCTTCTGTCCCATGTGTAAAGGTGTGCATTGGATTCTCTAACTCGCTTCTTTAGCTAAACTCTTGTTTGATTATTTTGTGGTGCCAGCTATGTATAAATACACATTGACTGATTATATTCAGTCTGTGTGAATTTTAAAAAGGGAACTGCAGGTTCACTAGCTTTGCTTTTTTTTTTCATCAACATACTGCTGTGTTTAAGAGACTTTATGCTCAATTGGCTTCTCTCAAAGTATAAACGACCTTGCTCATTATCTTCTTCATATCTGGATTTTGTTCTCCAATTTGGCATAAAAGTTCACATTATTTCCTTACAACCAACTCCAATCTGATTGATTTTTTTTAAAATAACTGATCCTTGAGAGGGTGGGCTAAACCCAGAGAATTTACTTGTGGTGCTCAACAGGGATAAGAAAATTCAGCATCGACCGTATTGGAAGTAGGCAGGTCACCCACATATAAATTTCAGAATAACTTTAACCTGTCTTCGTTTCAAAAACGTATTCAAGCCATGTCAAAGAATTTGCTAACATTTTGTAATGAAGACTTAATGCAGTGTGTTTTATTTGATTTGGAATGGCGTTGTGTAGATTGGATTAGGATTGAGCTGAAATGAATAGTGTTAAACTTTGATTACAACCATAGACTGGAGAAAACAATGGATGAAGTATTAGATCATGTGATCCATACGTTTCTGAGGAGCGATTTTTAATGCCTCTTTTTTTCTTCGTACGGGGCACAACCGTGTCGCTCTGCAAGACTGTGGGAAAATATGCACGCCGTATGTCAATCAAAATTTAGCTTTGGCCATCAGCTCCTTCAGTGGACCCCTGCTGAAATTTCTCGACTGGGAAATAAAAAGTTTACTGTCACATTTAACTGACGCTTGGTCAATAAAAAGGCCTGGATACTTCGCTAAGCGCGGTACCATTACAATTGTGGATGAGGATGGAATCTAGTAATGATAACTGTCAACCAACAATGTTATAAATTAATTTAATGCTTTATATAAATTCTCTGGTGTGGCCCCTCTGTGGTGTCATGGACGTGGACTCAAACGATTGAGACCAAAAGGTTTCTTTTGTAAATGCTGTTATTTATACTCTAAAGTTGGACATTTTAACATGGGATTCAATGCAGATTGACTTCCATGTTAAAATCGCAGAAGTACGAATCTCAGTTCCACCTGCAACTCAAGCCAGAAGTTAGATGGTTGATTCTTAATGATAACTAGCTGCATTTGCATGGAAAATGACACACAGTGGCCACTTTATTAGATAGACATGGTATACCTTAGGGATGCCCTGATACCGATACTGGTATCGGTATCGGGGCCGATACTGCTCTCATATACTCGTACTAGCAAAAATTCTCCGATACCACTTCATTGTTGTTGTAGTTACTGGTTAGTGACTCTAGGGGGAGATGTTGAGCCGCCCTGCGGCTCCCCGGGTGAGTGTGCAGCCCGGTGGCGGAGCGGGGCGCTCCCAGCCAGACTGGGCGGAAGAAAGCCCGGCCGGCTGAGTTTTGTTTAAAATTGAAAAGAAAAATATATATTTGAATTTCTGTTGCAAATAAAACCTGTCTTCCAATTCATTGCATTTTTAGCCTAGTTATTTTTGTGGTAGAAGTATCGGATCGGTACTCGTAAAATACTCATACTCGGTGTGAAAAAAATTATATTGGGGCATCCCTAGTATACCTAATAAAGAGGTGACTGTGTGTATAAAGTTTCTAGTAAGAGTATTTAGATCATTATTGGACTTTATTCAGTTGGACTACATTCCAAGAGGACAAACAAGTAGTTGTTTGATGACTTTAAAAGTCTGAAAGCATTTAACTACAAGTTAGTCACAGCTATGTCCATTGCTGATTATGGTCCCTAAGAATAGTTTAGGTTTTTTTTTGTTTATACTACTTATCGGCGCATTTCTTAACTGCATGTGTTGTGGGTATTTGAAGCATGGTTCTTACTTGCTGTGCACTTTCTTATTTGTATGTGTTGTGAGTACTGTGTTGTGTAGTATTATGTTTTCTTATTTGTAGCACAGATTTGTTTTTTGTTTCTTTTTCTGGCATACATTGCAGTGCTTTGAGCTTTCTTTGCCACTGTACAGTTCAGTTCATGTGACAATCATTTCAAGGCACCTTTCCCATAAAGTAAAAGATTTTAGGGCCGTCCAGTTACATACAGTCCAGTTGTAATCCAATTTTATTCCACATCGAGTTGAGCTTTCTCACCCACTGCAGAATTGAATGAGTTGGCCTACATTGGTTACAGGTGTTGGCATCCCATATCTAGTCCAGTCCAGTCGACATCATATTTTCAGGCTGGGAGCTGAATGCTACCTGCACTAGTATACCACACCTGAACCATAGACCAAACTGCTGACTGTCATCTCACGTTGCCTGGCAGATTTTGATGTGGACAGGACAAACAGATGGTATAAAAGGGCAATATCCTTGATTCTGCTTTCTTCTATCTTTATGATGAAGAATGATAAACATAACTCTCTCTTATTTTAATTTACAAACCAAAAACAGGTTCCTTTGTCTTTTCATAACAGATATTTCAAAAACGAACCAGGGGATGCACCTGACTGCTTATCACTCTGCTGCTCTTCCACTTTAAATGTCACATCCTACAGTCTCCCGATCCACTATAAAGGACTGTCTCAGAAAATTAGAATATTGTGATAAAGTTCTTTATTTTCTGTAATGCAATTAAAAAAAAAAGTCATACATTCTGGATTCATTACAAATCAACTGAAATATTGCAAGCCTTTTATTATTTTAATATTGCTGATTAAGGGGCACGGTGGCGCAGCTGGTAGTGCAGCCATCTCACAGCAAGAAGGTCCTGGTCCAGGCCCTTAATAAAAATATTTAAAAAAAAAATATATATATGTATATATATATATATATATATATATATATATATATATATATATATTGCTGATTATGGCTTACAGCTTAAGAAAACTCAAATATCCTATCTCAAAATATTTCCTCAGACCAAGTAAAAAAAAAGATTTATAACAGCAAAACAAAATCAAACATTTGAAAATGTCCATTAATGCACTCAGTACTTGGTTGGGAATCCTTTTGCACGGATTACTGCATCAATGCGGCGTGGCATGGAGGCAATCAGCCTGTGGCATTGCTGAGGTGTTATGGATGCGCAGGATGATTCAATAGCGGCCTTTAGCTCATTTGCATTGTTGGGTCTGGTGTCTTTCAGCTTCTTCTTCACAATACCCCACAACTTCTCTATGGGGTTCAGGTCAGGGGAATTGGCAGGCCAATCGAGGACAGTAATGCCATGGTCAGTACACCATTTACTGGTGGTTTTGGCACTGTGGGCAGGTGCCAGATTATGCTGGAAAATGAATTCATCATCTCCATAGAGCTTTTCAGCAGACGGAAGCATGTAGTGCTCTGAAATCTCTTGGTACACAGCTGCATTTACTCTGGACTTGATGAAACACAGTGGACCAACACCAGCAGCTGACATGGCTCCCCAAACCATCGCTGACTGTGGGAACTTCACACTGGATTTCAAGCAACTTGGATTTTGCTTCCTCTCCAGCCTTTCTCCAGACTCTGGCGCCTTGACTTCCAAATGAAATACAAAACTTGCTTTCGTCTGAAAAGAAGACTTTGGACCATTCTGCAACTGTCCAGTGCTTCTTTTCCATAGCCCAAGTCAGACGCTTCTTCCGTTGTCTTGAGTTCAGAAGTGGCTTGACCATGGGAATACGGCTATTGTAGCCCATTTCCCGGACACGTCTGTGAACATTGGCTTTTGATACCTGGACTCCAGCTTCAGTCCACTGTCTTTGAAGCTCACCCAAATTCTGGAAGCGACTCTTCTTCACAATGCTGTTAAGGCTGCGGTCATCTCTCTTGGTTGTGCAGCGTTTCCGGCCACATTTCCCCCTTCCAACAGACTTTTTGTGGATGTGCTTTGAAACTGCACTCTGTGAACAGCTTGCTCTTTGAGAAATTTATTTTTGTGTCTTACCCTCCTGATGGAGGGTGTCAATGATGGTCCTCTGGACAGCAGTCAGATCAGCAATCCTCCCCATACTTGTGATTTAGTTTACTGAACCAAGCTGAGTGTTTTTCAAGGCTCAGGAAACCCTTGCAGGTGTTTCGAGTTAATTAGACGATTCAAGTGATTAGTTGAATACCCTACTAGTATACTTTTTCATGATATTCTAATATTTTGAGATAGGATAGGCTATTTGAGTTTTCTTAAGCTGTAAGCCATAATCAGCAATGTTAAAATAATAAAAGGCTTGCAATATTTCAGTTGATTTGTAATGAATCCAGAATGTATGACATTTTTGTTTTTTTATTTGCATTGAGAGAAAATAAAGAACTTTATCACAATATTCTAATTTTCTGAGACAGTCCTGTATCACAATATTCTAATTTTCTGAGACAGTCCTGTATGTTCAAAGTCAGCTAAGGTGATTTTGTCTCATTCAGACAAGTGTCATTCAATTACTCATCGTGAGGTCATATTGTACCCTTGACAATACTGCACCGCAAAATTTGCGCTTCAGGAAAAAAAAATAAGAGAACCTTTTCTGGAAAAAGCGAAAAGAAGGGTTGGGGGAGTTGGGAATGGGAAAAAAAGAGAGGGAGGGCTAATGATAGACACTAACTGTAATGGTTTCGAACCCGCCACCTCCCCATTCTGCACACTATCACATTGCGCCATCGCTGTTCTGTCACTTAGACACTCAGGATCACCTCAGAGTTTCCTTCCTGGTGGTGAGCTGGCTGAGTGTGGGCACTGCACACCTGCATCCATTTACCAATCAACACCAGTCTTCAAGTAACCTGCAATCCTTACACTCCTCGCCAGATCATCCCATAGAATCACCTGGCAAGTATCAGTAGAGGCGTAGATGTGCCATTTGTGTATTATGGAGTAGTTTTCAGCATTTTCGTTTGTTATTCTGACTGCTTGTTTTTGCCTCACTCCAGAGCTGCAGTGCCTACCTCTCACCACTGGATTGTTTGTTTGGCCACCGACCTACACAAGCCTGGATGGTCACTACTCTTCCTGATTTTTCTGGACACTTAAAACGCCTAGCAAGGTATTAATCCGTTTTTGTCTCCCGAGTGTTGCACTGGAGTTCAGAACACAACCCAGCCTTTACACTAACTTAATTTTTTCTGAAAGTTGCCAACCAAGCTCTGTTCTGTTAATGCTCTGTATCATAAGGGGTCCTGCTTTTCATGCTTCCATTTCCTTCATTTTGTGAGTCACAAATTCATTGTGCACCGGTAAACTTCCATCCTGCTTTGACACAATATTTTATTACACTGCTGTCACAAACAAATGTAGACCGACCTGGTGTTCATAACAATCTTCAATCTTCAGATGATGAAATGAGCCTAAATCCTCCTTTTGTCCTTTAATCTCAAACATGAATGACATAAAGTGAGATGACAAACTATTCACAGCAGAAGGTGTGACGAGACCTGTTCTGACCTTGTTAAGAATGGGGAGGAGGAGAACTGTATTTAGTTGTGGCAGCACACGGTCAAGAGCAAACACAACAAACTGCTGCTTAAGAGTCCAAATAAAAGAATGAAGCTTCTACACAAAGCGGTTTCCTTCTGAGGGAGGACTAAAATCTTATGAAGTGATTGGGATTGATGGAAAAGCTGTTGGAAAGTGAGCGATATCATATCCACATTCTATGCTGTTGTCTCTCCTCTCCAACAATTTTTCTCTTGAAAGGCTCATTGATCTATTTAACTCTTTTAGAGACTTCAAAATCAGAAAGTTTCACTTATTAAAGCAGTGTTTCAAGTTGGGACTGAATGTACAGGTGTAAATATACTGTATGATTCTTTTAGTAACATATAATCCAGTGATCCAGTATCCATAGCAACCCGTTTTGATCATTTGTCACGAATGAACATGCTGTATGCTCAAATACAATGTGTCTATGTGTCCTTTTGAAGTGAAGCTCAGACTCTGCGGAGTGCACTTTGAGACCCTGCAAAAAGAAAAAAACTAAATTGGGCTTATTTAGCAGTGCAGAACATCTCCAGCCAAGCAGAAGACATAAACAAAAACTCAACTCTGCTATCATGTCCAGGCATGGAAATGGTTGGGTTGGCTGTGACATGACTAGCCAATTTGGAGAAATAGAAAAAAAAAAAAAATCAGTGTAGCAAGTACAATGCATGAGCGAATCCAGAAACTAGCCTCTGGGACTGTTTGCATATATTTACGGTGTCTTTTTCTGTCTTCCCCCCACTTTCAATGTTTAGATTGAATGAGATTTAAATTGCAAAACCTAATACCACCACATTGGTGATTTCCCAGCTGTAATTTGGGTTTTCATAAAACTGTCTTGGAGTCAACATGATCACTTAATATAATAATCATAATACTAATCATAATAATCACCATGATAATCATCATGATCATAATAATAATCAAATGTATCATGCAAAACTGTGTTTTTGCACCAGGAACAAATATTCATTAAATAACAAGCAGAAAGTAGAGGATTGTACAGCACCACAGAGGATCATCCTAATGAGAACAGTTTTAAAGTTGCCTGAGAGAAGAAGAAAATGTGGTTCGGAGATTGCGAACAACCCGGCCATCAGGAATGACCAGACACTCGCTTCTAGCTCTTTACCACTTTCCCTCTACTGGAGGGGTTGTCACATTATTACACTCCACTGCATAATTATCACAGACAGAACTGGTGTTAATAAAAATGAGGAGATGATGATTTGAACAACCACGTAACCGTTTTAAAAATAGATTGTGTGTGTGCGTGCGTGCGTGTGTGTGTGTATATATATATACATATAGCCCTGTGCACGTGAAAGTAACAACATGACATTAAAGAAGACATTTTTAACCCTTTTTTAAACATGTATTCACAGTGTTGTTCGCAGCTTCTGGTTTTAGGATGTGCCTGAACAGTTTTGACAGGGTCACAAATAGTTTTGTGAAACATACATGGCCCATGAGAAATAACGAAGAAACCCTCCATGCCTTAAGTGTGAAAAGATTTAAATAATATATATAATATTTCAGTCACTGAAGTCACACAGAATTTTTGTTGGCAACATTTTATCAAAAAGTGTGCAACTGCAAACAAATGTGTAAAACACTGTACACAGGTGCCTTTGCAACACCACATTACTACTACTACTGTCATTTAGCAGACACTTTTATCCAAAACGACTTACATCTTAGAGAACAAACACACCATTTCGCCCAGGGAGCAATTAGGGTTAAGAGCCTTGCTCAGGGGCCCAAGGTGGTTCATCTTGGTTGCCATTCTGGGGCTCCTCCAGACCCAAGCCCATCTCTGTAGCTACTAGACTACCAAAAATATACATTCAGCCCTTTTTATTGAGTTCTGAAGGCAGATTTTGAATATTTTGGGAATTATACTACAAGCTCATTGAAGTTGCTCCCATTACTATTGTAAGAAGTATTAGAGTGCAATTAATTTAAAAAACATACAAATACATAAAAATTAGGTCAATTGGTGATTCTAAATTGCCCGTAGGTGTGAGCGTGAGTGTGGTTGTGAGCATGGTTTGTGTGTTTATATGTGGCCCTGTGATGGACTGGTGACCTGTCCAGGGTGTAACCCCTGCCTCTCACCTGAAATCGCAGCAAAATCCTAATATGTGAACTTGTAAAGCCACTTTATGTAGCAACACCAGATCTGACCACATGAGGAAGCCTGTAATTGCCTGTATTATCAGATGTGTGGGACCATCCTCACTCGTCAGTGGTAATGTCAGTGGCTCTTTTGCCGTCACAGCAGATCTGTATGCCCCTTGTGGTGAGATGTGGTATTGCTACCTGACATTATTTCAAAATTACAGATGAAAATGAAAAGGAAATGGGTGTATATTCTTGAACGTGTGAGGGTGGGGGAGGAGGAGGAGAGGTGAGGTAAGAGCAGGGATGGAGTTCTTGAGTAGGACAAGCCGATTGGAGTCACTGCTGCGCTGCACTGTCAGATCAAAACGCCTTTCTGGGCATCAAAGACACCTGCAGCAGCAGTGTCTCCGGTGATAAAGATGCCACTCTTTCTGTTTTCTCGCTCCGATTTTAATTACAAATATGTATAAGCAGCTTAACTGCATGGACAGGGGTTTTTCTTTACCAGGCAAGGGTGTGGGGGTGCTGGGGTATCAACGCAGCTGGTTTATAAGATAAGATTATTTAGCATTTTTTGTTTGTTTATTTGTTTATTTCCTGCTAATTATTCATACCCCCTCACATTCAACAACTCCACTTTCTCCTCCTCAATTTTGTTAAATGAGGTGTAACATAAATAACTAAAAATGATCATAAATAAATAAATTATTTTCAGTATAAACATTCCCACTGAAAAGCTGGAGGCTAAGCTTAGTTCCCTGGAAATTAGACATTTGTCTTGCAGCTGATAGAATGTTTTATGTGTCAGTTCCTTCAGGTTCTTAACCTGCTTATTTAAGAAATGTTCATATCTTAATTTTTTTTCATCTTCCTGTGCACACATTGCATGAGAAATGATGCTGCATATTTCCAAACTGTTCGCTTGTGTTCGAACCAAGGATTTAAAGCGTTTAATGATATACTGGGGGATGCAAATGAAAGGGGAGGTGACATCTAGAGTACACTGATCTTACACTTTAACCTCAATAGCACATTATGATCCTAGAAAAGTGGAGGGAGATCATCATCATCGTCTTTGTGTGAGAGGAGGATGAATGAGGGAGAGAGTGGGAGTGAAAGCTATTGGTTTATTTTTCCATATCTTGGCCCTTTTTCTTCTTATTTTTTGTTTGGTGGTGGTTTATGTAGGGTTTTGTGGTTGCACGGGTTTAGTTTTTTGGGTTAGTTTGGTTCGTGTTTTTGTGTGTTTGTCCACGCCGGCCTGAGGCTGGTGGCAGCCATGGTGGCTGATGGGCTGGCCCGGCTGTCCGGGCAGCACGGTGTGAAGGTGGCCGCCGGATCACTGTGCGGTGTAGAGGAGGTGGCACTGGCAGCGGGGGAGATGGTGGGGCACGGCTCCATCAAATCCGCCGCCCGCATGAACAAGTTGGTCGTGTTGTTTCTGGAGAAGGTGGAACAAGCAAACCGGCTGGTGGAGACCGGGATAGTTGTGAACGGCTTGTTTGAACAAGTACTGTCGCTAACGCAGCCCACAAGCCGGATCGCCCTATCTAATCTGCCGCCTTTCATTAGCAATGCGTTTCTGATCAATGAGCTCTCTCGTTATGGGAAAGTTGTCTATCCCATGAAAAAGATGCTGTCTGGGTGCAAATCACCTTTTATTAAAGCATGTTGTATTGCATCGGAGACAAGTAGTGATGATACTTAACAACAGAACAGAGGACTTCAATTATATTTTTAAAGTGCGGGTGGACGGGTTTGATTACACTTTGTACGCCACCTCCTCCCTGCTGAAGTGCTTCGGCGTCGGCAAAGAGGGACACCAAGCCCGGGCTCGGCCAAGGCAGGGCCTGCCCAGCAGAGCGCAGGGGAAGCAGGTAGGCAGGGTAGCCCCGTACCTGTGGCCCGGCGCCAGACTCCCGACACAGCACAGCGGGAGGGGGACGGAGGAGAGAGAGAGAGGCAGGAGGAGCAGAGCGGACACAAGGAGGTGAGTGAGAAGGAGAAGCGTGGGGCTGAGAAGATAAGTGGCACGGGTGAGGTGGTGGGAGAGACAGGAGAAGTGGGGGGTGAGACAGGTGGTGTGGAGGGTAAGAAAGCAGGGGAGAGGGGTGGGGAAAAGGAGGTGGAGGGGGAGACAGCAGAAGTGGGGGGTGAGACAGGTGAGGTGGAGGGTAAGAAAGGTGAGGTGGGAGAAAGGTGAAGTGGAGGGTGAGACAGAGGAGGCAGGGGAGATAGACAAAGTAAGAATGGGACAGGTGAAGCAGAGAGGTCTGAGGAGGAGATGGAGATAGGTGAGGTGATAGGAGAGAAAGGTGAAACTGTGGAGATGACAGGCGAGATGGGTGGTGAAGGGAGTGAGAGAGAAAAAGTACCAGATAAACAGATTAAAGCTGGTTTATCTGAGAAAAGAAGAGAGAGTATGATTTTGTCTAACAATGCGGAAGTGCGTGTGAGAGGGTACACACTCCAGCACAGAGACAAAGCAAAAGGCAGAGCTCGCTGTCTGGGAGGGAGGCTGTGAGGCCGGGCGGGGAAGCCCCGGCGGCCACCACAGCAGACAGCGACAGTGATGCTGAGGCGTACCTGTCTGACTGCAGTGGCGTCTCCAGCGTCACTGTAAGGCAAGAAACAAAAATGTATTCGGAGAAAATGTTAAAAAGTTTTCTGGAGCAAATTAAAGGAATAAGAGGCATAAACATAGAAAAACACTTTCCAGACAAGGTACTATTTTTAAATTCAGCAAAGTATGTTATTAAAAACAAAGCCACCTCCGAACTAACAAATCAGGAGGTGTTTAGGTTGAAAAAACGAATGATTAAAGTGAGAAAAGAGCTTGATTTTTAGTAACATGTCTGCCTTGATTATATTTTTCAATCTTTTTTACGCTTTTTTTTTAGTGCTGGGCGGTATACCGGTTCATACCGAACACCGGTGTTTATTTTTCTTATGATGTGAATTTTTCATATACCGTAATACCGGTGAGTATGTACAGTAGCGTACACAACGTTGGGAATGCCGCGCGGCGCTACGTTCTGCCGCGCCGCGCGGCGGACGTAGCGCCGCTGGACACTGTTTGTGAGGGGACTGTTTAGCAGTAGTGATGCACCGATTGTTCGGTAACCGAAATTGTTCGGCCGAAAATGGCAAAAAAAACACTTTCGGTGTTCGGTGGGAAGTGGGAAAAAAAACGAACAATCAATAACGGCGTTGTTATATAAGGAAATAGACTGGCCGCTCCCGTACTGGTTGCGCACCACAAACATAAATCGTTGGCCAACCAAAAAGTAACCACATAAGAATTTTACCTAACATTCACCAGGAGGTGGAACCAACATAATGCTGGGAAATTAAAAAATGTTCAGTTTTTTATGTTCAATAAATATTTTTCTACCTTGTAATTTTGTAAAAGATTTTTTTCTTTGAAAAGCATGCCTAAATCAAATTTATTTGATTTATGCAATGGTGAAAAAATTGGCAAAATAAATGAAAAACTGCGAAGAACCATGTTTGGTATTGTTCGGTATTCGGCCAAGTGTTTATTATTATTTTCGGTTTCGGGTTTTGGCCACAAATTTTCATTTCGGTGCATCACTATTTAGCAGTTGCATTGTTTAGAGCGGACATATGTGGGTGAAGATGGCTGAAAACGAAAGTCCCACAACTGTTCCAGAACATGACACAGGGGAACGTTCTGAAAAGAGGAGCCGTGTCGGCTGTGTGGAAATTCTTTAAAAAAAGTGCTTTAAAAAAGACGACGTCCAACAAACAACAATCATCTGCAAGTGTTGTAAAGCTAAAGTTGTAGCCGCGGGAGGCAACACTAGTAACTTGCTCCACCACCTCAGCCGCAAACATGTGATAAAATATCAAGAATGCATGAAGCTGAGATCTGCGTCCACCACGTCTCCAGGTACAGTGGGGAGAACAAGTATTTGATACACTGCCGATTTTGCAGGTTGTCCCACTTGCAAAGCATGTAGAAGTCTGTAATTTTTATCATAGGTACTCTTCAACTGTGAGTGACAGAATCTAAAAACAAAATCCAGAAAATCACATTGTATGATTTTTAAGTAATTAATTTGCATTTTATTGCATGACATAAGTATTTGATCACCTGTCAACCAGTAAGACTTCCGGCTCTCACAGACCTGTTAGTTCTTCTTTAAGAAGCCCTCCTGTTCTCCACTCATTACCTGTTTTAACTGTATCTGTTTGAACTCGTTACCTGTATAAAAGACACCTGTCCACACACTCAATCAAACAAACTCTAACCTCTCCACAATGGCCAAGACCAGAGAGCTGTGTAAGGACATCAGGGATAAAATTGTAGACCTGCACAAGGCTGGGATGGGCTACAGGACAATAGGCAAGCAGCTTGGTGAGAAGGCAACAACTGTTAGCACAATTATTAGAAAATGGAAGAAGTTCAAGATGACGGTCAATCTCCCTCGGTCTGGGGCTCCATGCAAAATCTCACCTGGTGGGGGGGAAGGTGAGGTAGGTGAGGGATCAGCCCAGAACTACACGGCAGGACCTGGTCAATGACCTGAAGAGAGCTGGGACCACAGTCTCAAAGAAAACCATTAGTAACACACTACGCCGTCATGGATTAAAATCCTGCAGCCACGCAAGGTCCCCCTGCTCAAGCCAGTGCATGTCAAGGCCCGTCTGAAGTTTGCCAATGACCATCTGGATGATCCAGAGGAGGAATGGGAGAAGGTCATGTGGTCTGATGAGACTAAAATAGAGCTTTTTGGTCTAAACTCCATTCGCCGTGTTTGGAGGAAGAAGAAGGATGAGTACAACCCCAAGAACACCATCCCAACCGTGAAGCATGGAGGTGGAAACATCATTCTTTGGGGATGCTTTTCTGCAAAGGGGACAGGACGACTGCACCGTATTGAGGGGAGGATGGATGGGGCAATGTATCGCGAGATCTTGGCCAACAACCTCTTTCCCTCAGTAAGAGCATTGAAGATGGGTCGTGGCTGGGTCTTCCAGCATGACAACGACCCGAAACACACAGCCAGGGCAACTAAGGAGTGGCTCCGTAAGAAGCATTTCAAGGTCCTGGAGTGGCCTAGCCAGTCTCCAGACCTGAACCCAATAGAAAATCTTTGGAGGGAGCTGAAAGTCCGTATTGCCCAGCGACAGCCCCGAAACCTGAAGGATTTGGAGAAGATCTGTATGGAGGAGTGGGCCAAAATCCCTGCTGCAGTGTGTGCAAACCTGGTCAAGAACTACAGGAAACATCTGATCTCTGTAATTGCAAACAAAGGTTTCTGTACCAAATATTAAGTTCTGTTTTTCTGATGTATCAAATACTTATGTCATGCAATAAAATGCAAATTAATTACTTAAAAATCATACAATGTTTTTTTTTTAGATTCTGTCACTCACAGTTGAAGAGTACCTATGATAAAAATTACAGACTTTTACATGCTTTGCAAGTGGGAAAACCTGCAAAATCAGCAGTGTATCAAATACTTGTTCTCCCCACTGTAACATTAGAAGTGCGGTAGAAAAGTCAAGTCAGACAACACAAAGTATTTAAGTGTTGTCTGACTGATTCTCTCACTTCATTAGAATCATAAGTGCCGCCACCTCATTGTAAACGGCATAATTTTGTGAGGCCATGCAAACCTGTATTTATACTAGTGTGGACATTGTTTTTCTACAATATTTCCTCCTCATGACAGTAAAATAGGCCATTCTAAGCCATTTACTGCAGCAATTCCTTTCCAAATCATTAGAAAATGTGTATGTTGTGAATGAAAAAAAAAATACTGTGATACTGTATACCGTGAAACCGATATAATTTTGAAAAATACTGTGATATAAATTTTTGGTCATACCGCCCATCACTACTTTTTTTTTAACCTCTCTTAAATGAATTATTTTAAAGTGGGGAAGCTGAATGTAAACGGTGCCAGGGTGGCAGAGAAACAGGCTTTGGTTTTTGACGTAGCAAGGAGGAAGAATATTGATGTATCTTTTCTACAAGAGACACACAGTGATGTAGGCAGTGCAAAGGTGGTTCTGAGCCACCATAGGTCTGCAAGTCGGGGGGTAGGACTCCTGCTGTCCCGGTCCTCACTCCTTCCTCAATAGAAGTAGTAGCACATAGAACCAGGGAGATATATATTTAGTAAAGGCACTTTTTGAAGAACGAACACTGCTTTTTATCAATATTTATGCCTCGAATAATGGAGCAGAGAGGAAGAGCTTCTTAGCAGGAGTAAGTGAAAAACTGAACAGCTGTTCATCGAATTATTTTTTAAATTTGGATGGGGATTTTAATTGCACAGAAAATAGTTTCTTAGACAGAAACCACACAGAGCCTCATCTGAGGTCCCAACATGCACCGAGGCAGCTGGTCCACTCTCATGGTCTTGTGGATGTGTGGAGGCGGATGCACACAGACTGCCGTCAGTACATGCTCTCACCTAGGTGAAGGGAAAATTTCTATGGCTAGACTGGATCGGTTCTATGTTTTTAAGAATCATTTTAATGTATGCAAAGGTTGTCGCATTACGCCAGCTGGTTTTACAGATAATTTTTTATTTGGATGTAATGTGTTTATAAAAAATATTTTACCTAAAAGTCCTTATTGGCATTTTAACTCTGTTTTACCGTTTGATAAGGTTTTTAGAGAGGTTTTTATTTTTTTTCTGGAATAGTTTTAGACATAGAAAAAAATTATTTTGAATGTCTTAGGCAGTGGTGGGACCATGACTTTAATGAAACTTCTATGCCAACAGTATACACTCAATGTATTTTAGAGAGCTGGAGAGTGAGATCGTGGACTTGGAAACATTGTGTACACATTAAATCAAGGATATGTTGAAATTCTCAAGTCCAAAGAAATGGCCTAAGAGACCTGCTGGGTACCAAAGTACAAGGCGCATTGGTAAGGTCACGGATCCAGAATATAGCGGAGATGGAAGCCCCCTCCAGCTTCTTCTTCAGCCTGGAAAAGCAGAATGCAAAATGGAAATATATACATTTGTTTTTAAGTGATGCGGGGCAGGAGATAACAGAGCCTGGCCAGCTCAAAAAATATGCCACAGGGTTGTACTCCAAACTCTATTCAAGTGAATATGAGGAGAGGAGAGAACTACTAGAAGATCTCTGTGGTGCCCTGCCCCAAGTCTTAGAGGCCACAAACAACCTCTTTGACAGGCCGCTCCAAGAGCTGGAGCTGCACGCCGCCCTGACAAAGATGCAGGGACGGCGGGCTCCAGGCCTGGACAGCCTTACTGTGGAATTTTATAAGGCCTTCTGGGATGTTTTATCAGCTGACATGATGGAGGTTTTTAATGAGAGCTTGGCCGAAGGCTCATTACCAGTGTCCTGTGGTAGAGCGGTTGTGACCCTCTAGCCCAAAAAAAGGTGATCCTCAGGACATCAAGAACTGGCGCCCTGTGTCACTCCTCTGCACAGATTACAAGATTTTATCAAAAGTGCTGGCTACGAGGCTGGGGGAGGCGCTGGAGCAGGTCACCCACCATGACCAGACCTACTGTTTACCCGGTAGATCGATGGTGGACAATGTCCACTTAATTTGAGATGTTTTGGACATCTCCAACCTTTTAGGGCTTAACACTGGTTTGATTTCGCTGGACCAGGAAAAGGCATTTGACCCTGTTGAACACTGCTTCCTCTGGAAAACTATGGAGAGGTTTGTGTTCCACATGAGTTTTATTGCCAAGATCCAGGCATTGTACGGAGACATTGAGTCTGAAGCTGAACGGCAGTCTGTGTGCTCCTTTCAGGGTGTGTAGAGGCGTCCGGCAGGGCTGTGCTATGTCCGGCATGCTCTATACACTCACCCTCGAACCCCTCCTGCAAAATACGCTCAAGTATTGATAGTTTGGTTTTAGCTGGTTTTAATAGGAAAATAGTTTTATCCACTTATGCCAACGATGCCATTGTAATGATAAAATCAAAAAGGTGTCAACATTTTAAATAACCTGATTGATTCTTTTTATGTTTTATCAGCTCCAAAAGTAAATTGGCATAAAAGTGAAGCCCTCGCTGTCGGTAAGTGGGGTGGGAGTCTCCCAGTACTACCCCAGAACTTATAATGGAAGAAATCGGGTAGAAAATATTTAGGAGTCTTTCTAGTAGAGAAAAACGTAGTCCAACAGAACTGAGAGGACGTACCATAAAAAATTGAAAACAAAATAAAAAATGGAAATGGTTACGGCACAAATTAATGTGTCTGGAGGCGCTACCGGGACTACTGGACAAGATCCAGATTTTATTAGTTAATTTCTTCTGGGACAACAAACACTGGGTATCGAAGGGGGTTTTATCTTTGACAAGAGAGGAGGGGGGACAGGGCCTCATCCACTTGACCAGTAGAACTGCCTTTAGAGTCCAGTTTGTTCAAAGGTTTTTAACAGGTCCGACAGATCTGGCCAGCTGCATGTTCAGACAAGTTTAATGGGGCTCCTCCATTTTATGTAAGGGTTTTTAAAGCATGGGGCCTTTTTAAAAGCTGTTCAGATGGGAGCTCTAACTCTTTGTTCTGGCTTTTACACCAACTGGTGATTCATGGTGCCAGACTGGACATCTCCTTGGAGACCATGCCGGGCCTGACCGCAGCACTGCTTCGCTCCAGGATGCTGAAGCTCACCCTGAAATGATTTTTAATTTTTTTATCGAGTGTGAGAGACTTTTAAATTTCCACACTCTTTTAACTCAAGTTTTTAGTTCATTTATGGTTATAAAGAAAGAAAAGAGAAAAAAAGAAGTAGCAGCTCCTCAATTTTGTTTCTGGCACAGCAAAGCTGGCCATTTACGTGTCCAGAGGGAACAAGTAGAGGAGCAGCCAGGTCAGGACGCAGCCTCAGTGTGTCGCTGCAACCCCTGCTGCAGACTGAGGCTGGAGTTTGAGTTTTATAAAATGTCCGGTAACATACAAACTTTAAAAAAATACATGGTGCCATGATGATGTTTTATGCACTGTTGAAGACAACCGCATTTTACATTTCACTCAGTTCTTAAAAGGAACCCTGGTTATTAAGACTTGTAGTCCCTAATTAGCCACAATTGTTCTCTTATGCTAAAATATTTTGTTAGAAACACATAAAATAATCTAATTGCTTTAAAAATCTACAATGTTTATCACATATTTTGACCTGCGGGAGGCGCCATGTTTTACTTGCGCAATGCATTCTGGGGGCGATGACGTACAACGGTGGCTCTGGGAAGATAAGCCGCGTTGGTTTAACTGGGACAGGTATCTAAAACATAGATGAGCAGCACTCTCCCGGCCGTGGAGGCTGACGAGGGAGCCCATAAGACGTCTCGGTTCAGGCAAACTGGATCAAAGTTCTGTGATGCACGGGAGATCTGCAAAAATGATCAAAGTCGTGCGCATTTTACCAGTGCATTAGGCTACGGCGTCAACGGCGTAGGCTCCTGCGTAGACGGCGTAGGCTACGCCGTCTACGCAGGAGCCTACGTAGTCGGCGTAGCCGTGGCTCTATGAGCCTGCAGCGCACCGCCATCCGCTCTCCGCTCTCGCCGGGATGGAGCAGCGGTGGGGAGGATGCAGGTTTGGGTGGGCATAGCCCACCCCTGCCCACCCTAAAACCGGCTTCGGGGCTGGGTCCACCGTTTGATGACAGACCAGAGGCTGAGGGGACTGGCCCGGGACTTTGACGAAACGGGAGGCGCAGACTTCGCGTCAAATAGGCAAGAACATCTTTATTTAATTTAATGTCGCCAGATCTGGCTGGGGTTTTTATTGTAGCATCGGCTATCTGCTAGTTGAAACGTGTGGTCGGTTAGTCTATCTGAGTTTTATGGTGTTTTTATAGTTCATGCTGTATGGTGCGGCACTTTTTTTTATTTCTTTTTTGTCAAAACAGTGTACGGGGGTTAGCAGGAGCCACCGTCTGACGTCACTACCCAGAATGTAAACAACAATGGCGACCTACATGTTAAATTATATTTTCAAATTTTATAAAAACGAAGACATCAACAAGGTTTTTTATATCACATTGTTATAATTGATACCAACATTTATCTTTTAAGACCTACATGTCTTAATAGCCAGGGTTCCTTTTAAAAAGTTGAAAAGTTGTGGAAAAAATAAGTGTTTTTTTAAATGTGTTGTTTTTAAAATAGTGCTTTAACTGAAAACTGTACATGTGTAAAATAAAGTTGAGTTAAAAATAAAAAAACTCTCCTTTTTTTTCTTTTTCAATCAGTTCACAGATGTCAGAGTATGTTACGTGAGCCGTCAGCTAATGGGAAAGCCCAATGTGGCCATAGCTAGTGACATAAAGCCTGTTTATTCTGAAACAGAAGTGCAGGAGAGTTTATTTTGTTTTCAAATCCGAGGTGGACAGTTATTACATTTAGTTTCATTAGTGTTTCTCCCTTGACTCAGTGTAGTTATCAAGGTAATGTATGTGGCTCTTCCTGTTTAGACGAAAATGGATTTGCGCTGCATTAGCAGATGAGGCAGGTAAATTACATTATGTTTGCCAATGTGATCTTAATGTCAGAGATTCTGGGATGGATAAGCCTTGTAAGCAACTGCTCGTGTCCACCACTTCAAAGCTGATCCGTCTCTTTTGGTAATAACCTAGACTAATGGAGACGGTCTGCTTTTCCTGTAAACACTAAAACCCTTAAAGAGTTATCTTTTTAACTTCTGAATTTGTTGGTGCAAAATGTACCCGTTGTTAGATATTAGAGGGACAAAGAAATGAAAGTCAGTGAATTAATAAGTGAACCCTAAGGCTGAGTGAGTGACACGAAGGACGATGTCTTCTTGAAACAGAATAAAAGAACATTAAATCACCAGCATTTTCACAAATCTGTTGAAACCTCGTCCTCATGCTAACCTCGTCCTCATGCTATCTCTTGAGATTTGCTCTTCTGCAAGTGTGGGTGGGTGTGTGTTTGTGTGTAATGTCTGTTTGAAATGTGTTTGCAGGCGACATAAACAAGACGCATCAGGTGCATTTTTATAAGCATAACTTCCATTCCAATAACCTGTCAGAACATAGTCCCTTAAATAAAAATAAAGATGTTCTTTATTTCACAGTTTCAGATCTAAGATGCAACCACAAATGGGGAGTCACAATGCACCCAGACCAAGTCTGCTCCTGCCTCGCTCATTTTTATTAACCTTTGGTCTAATGTAGATGTGAGTTATACATAGGGATGGATATCAATTACTGGTGCTTGATAGGTACCAGTTTCAGACTGATATTAAAGTATTGATAAACTGTGGAGCAAGCGATTTACATTATTGGCACTGGTGAGATCTAAAGTCGTTCTAACAGTCCACCTAATGATGATTAAGCTGGCGGTATCAGAGTAGATGCAGTCGCATTCAGTAATATTACGCACAGCAAAACATTCTGGGTTTTAAATCAATTCTAAAAATTGTTATAGTATATAAATGTAAACAAATTTATAGATTGAATTTTCTAGATCTTAGTTCACGTGTCAGAGCCACAAAGTGAGACGAACATGTCAGGAGAAACCTCCTGCGATGGGAGTCCATAGTTACTGTAGGTGGTTTTTGTGAGTGATAGGGATGGAAGACCAAAGGAGCTTATCAATGCTTCCTAAAAACGATCAAATATTCCATCAAATAAAATTCAAACTGATATTCATCTAGAGAGAATCTTCATGAGATACTGGGAATTGAGAGAACCCAAATCCAGCCCATTATTCATCTGCAGATGAGGGGGTAAAAAATAACAAAATTTCAAACTGCTTTCTGTAGAATTACTATAAAAGAGAAGCAGCTTCTTTACTCTTGAGAGTCAAGCAGTTAAGTTATGTATTAATTTAAATTGCTGCATGTTAATTTGCTGATCTACATTTCAACGTGAAAGTTGTTTTGAACTTGAATATCTGATTATGTATTGCTTATGATTTATATTTTAAACCAACATTTTCAAGGATGGTCTGTAGGCAGACCAGTAATGTTAGGCTTTGATGCATTTTACATTGTCCCATTGATCCCAGCTGTGTTAGGCTGTGTTATTATTCCATATACCTTTGTACATTTCGAAATCATGGACAGTACTGGCTGAAGTTACAGCAAGAGGTTTCAACTTTGGCTTTGGCTACACTGGGAGCACGACTGCCCAGCTGACTGAGGACCCACAACAACAGTCAGGACCCCGAGTGTCCGGGACGGCCAAAGGCCTTTTTTTTCTGTGACTGTATCAACATGCATCTTCACATAAGATCCCCCATGGCCTCCTGGATTACCCTGCTCATTATTGCTCTGCTTACTTTGACCCAGCCCCCCGGCGATACTAACAGACTTTTGCACAGGCCTGCAACAGCCACCTATGGTGTTGGTACGTTGGGCTTCCATCTATTGTGAAGAGATGCTACCACTTTCTGGATCACAAAAAATGCAGGAACTCCCAGACTGTCGGTGTCACTCTCCCCACTGTATTCCTTTGTATTATTGCAGCATGTCATTGACTTCCCCCTTTCTATTACCTGCCAAATTATCCAAGAAAGACAAAAGCTTTATTCCAAAATCACACTTTGTCTCTGGTCTCAGGCGTATTTTAATTGTTCTTATTTTACCTATCTCAGGAAATATTCATCCCAACCCCGCCCCGGCTACTTTTAATCATACTGTCCCTACTTTGTCATTTAATGATTTCTGTGACCGCACTTCTATGGGCTTCCTACACATTAACATCTGTAGCCTGCTACCAAAACTTGACCTGCTGAAATCATGGGTTCACACTATTACTCCTGATGTCCTTGCTATTTCTGAATCTTGGCTCAGGAAAAGTATTGTCAATCCTGTCATCTCCATCCCAGGTTATAATATATTTCGCCAGGACAGAGCTACTTAAGGAGGTGGTGTAGTTTTGTATGTCAAAGATCACCTGCAATGCACTATTTCACTGTCAAAATCTGTTCTTAAGCTGCTTGAACTGCTAGTGTTAAAGATGAAACTGTCTAATATTTTTTCTCTCTCTGTTGCTGTCTGCTATAGACCTCCCTCTGCCCCACTGTGAGGAACCAGAGCGGCCTCCCCACATACAAGGGGACAAGGAGAAACTGACCTGGGTGATGAGGTGTGAAAAAAACCTTGCAGAGCGTAGAATGCCAAAAAAATAAGGCTTTTTATTTTATGTAAAAAACAGATATACAGGCGGAAGGCAAAGTCCGTATTCTTAAAAATGGCACAAAGGGGCATAGCCTCTCAGCAAGCTATCTCAAATCAGCAGACCCCTCTTCTGGTATGCAGGGGCTGTTTATAAACCCAGGCAGGGTGGAGAGGTTGATTGGACACAGGTGTGCCACAATCAGCAGAACCAGGCACACCTGTGTGCTGCTCCCTTGCAGACCACGCCCAATCCTCCACTCTGCCACACACATTAAAAAAAAAGTCTGGTGATGGTGAGAAGGGGAGGGGTTGCTCACTTTCTCACACCCACTATGCTCTCTAACTGTCAACTTCTGGCCCTGCACATCTCCTCTGAGTTCATATTTTTGGGTGATCTTAACTGGGACATGACTAACCCCCCTGACTTGGTTATTCAACAATTTGATGCCCTAAACCTCTTCCAAATCATTTCAGAGCCAACCAGACTTAACCTGAAATCTACTTCTTCTGCTACATTGATAGATGTCATCCTCACAAATGCCCCCTCTAATTATAAATCTGGTGTTTTTAGTCAGGATATGAATGATCACTGTGCTATTGGTTGCATACGCTCTGGCTTTACAGCTAAACGTCCCCGTGTGACTGTATCTAAGTGCAGAGGTGGAAAAAGTACAAAAATATTGTACTTAAGTAAAAGTACAAATTTTCTGCTTGAAAATTACTTAAGTAAAAGTAAAAAGTACCCATTAAGAACATTACTTAAGTAAAAGTATAAAAGTACCTCAACTTAAATATAATAAAGTACCAAAAGTACATGGTGTAAAATGTACTTAAGTACAAAAGTAAAAAGTAAAAAGTACAAAGTACAAAATTCAAAGTACAAAATTATTTTAAAAAGGATTGCAAAGAAATGAAGAATCCAAGAATTTGCTTACAACTCTAAATAATGGTGATATTATTCTGACCCCTTTAGCGTTTGTCTCCATTACCCCATTTTAATTTCTCCCTTTGCTCGTCACTGCTGCTGTACCCCATTGGCCCCGCTGACAGGTCCACCCCCAGCCTGTATATGCAGTGACAACATTAAGCAACCCCAGCTGATAAAGGATGAGACTTTTGAACTTTAAATGCCAAAACCACCTTAGAAGGGGTGGAATCAAAGAATGGTGCGCATGGACACGCGTCGGCTGCCGCTCAAGGCTGATTTACGGTTCCGCGTTACACCAACGCAGGGCCCGTACCCTACGGCGAGGCTCTGCGTCGATTTAACACGGAACCATAATTCAGGCTTCAGTCCTCATCGGGACGCGACGGTGGTTCCTCCGGCCTTCCGGCCCGCCTCTGCGGCGCAACTCTCCCGGGAGCTGCGGCTCCTTCTCGGTATATTCACGCGCCCCCCTTCCTTCCCGTCCGCCTTATGGTTCCGCGTTAAATCGACGCACACCTGTGCGTCGCCGCGTACACTACGCCGTAGCTCTGCGCCGGTGTAACGCGGAACCATAAATCAGCCCCCGCTGTGCTGTTCTTTAATTTGTAGCGAGTAACGACCTGTCCAATTTTAAATATAGCGGATTAAAAGTACGATTTTTTTCCTTGAAAATGTAACGAAGTAAAAGTAAAAGTACAGAAAAATGAAAGTATCAATAAAAGTACAAATTCTCAAAAAATCTTACTTAAATACAATAACGAAGTACTTGTACTTCGTTACTTTACACCACTGTCTAAGTGCTCCTTGAAAAGGTTTAACCTGTAAGCCTTTCCCCCCGACGATGCTGCAGTAAACTGGGATAGAATCAGCACTTTCTCTTCTATTGATGATGCCTGGTCCTACTTCAAATCCACCTTTGGCCAGATCATCAACAAACACGCTCCACTTATAAAGTTACAGATTAAGAACCGCCTCAGCCCTTGGTTTCCCTGTGATCTGGCTACTTTAATCTGCCGGAAAAACACCTTATGGCGGAAATCCAGGTCCTCCCAGGCTCCTTTCGATTGGCTGGCCTTCCGGCAATGTAGTAACAAATGCATCCAGGCAGTCAGAAAAGCCAAAATTTCTTATTTCTTTGATAAATTTGCATCCTGTGGCTCTGACGCTAGAAATTTCTGGAAAACTGTTAAGTCCATGGAAAACAAGCTCACTCCCCCCATTTCCCCAGCGTGAGGACCTTTGATGAGACTGTGGTCACCGGTAAGTCTTTCATGGCCTCGCTTCTCAACTAACACTTCGTCAGTGCAGCTCATTTCCTCTCTGCTTCGCCTTCCTCCACTACTGTTCTATCTCCATCACCTGTGACTTCCACATCTGGCACCTTCTCCTTCAAACCCATCATGACCCCGGAAGTCCTAGAGGAGTTCACCAAACTGGACTCTAACAAGTCAGCTGGCTCTGATGGGCTCGCTCCCATGTTTTTAAAAGCTGCTGCTCCTGTAATAACTACTGTCAAAATGTAGAAATAAACACATAGAATAAGTAAACAGCTCCTGTCCATTAGATTATGTTGTTATTGTTTATTAACTGTCCTGTGATAGATAACAGATAAAGATGACAGATTATGACAGATTTGTGTAATTTCGTCTCAATGTCAGTTTCATGTTAAAATACTAATCGTGATGTGTGAGGTATATGGGCATAAATACATTAAATACATTTTTGTTCTAGAGAGAAAGTGCACTTGCATGTTGTGACAGGTGCAGGGGCCTCATGTACAAAGAGTGCGGCGCACAAAAAAACGTGCGTATACGCCACTTCCCACGCTCACGGTTCTTTATTTTTATTTTATTTTTTAATTTTTTTATTTAACCAGGTAAGTCAATTGAGAACAGTTTCTCATTTACAATAAAGACCTGGGCAAGAGGCAGCACAAAGAGTCAAACACATACAATCATAGTGAAACAAACAATCAAACACGATGTATAAGAAACACATAAAAAATATGAATAAAAAGTGTTAGAGCTGAAGAGTTACAAACATGGGCAGTGATCACAGATGAATGTTGGGAGTGTATTTTTGAAGAAAGAGAATGGGATGAATGTGTGAAGTTTAAGTGTTTGTTGCAGATGATTCCAATCACTAGCAGCAGTGAACTAAAATGAATTATGGCCAAGGGAGGTGCTTTTGGAATGAACACGTTAATGTAACTGCTTGAACATCTGATTACTGATGTTGATATTAAGTAGTGAGCCAAGATATGAAGTGGTGCTTCCAGTGATGGTTTTGTAGATGAAGTGATACCAGTGGATCAGTCTACGGGAGTGAAGTGAAGACCAGTTGACAAGTGAGTAGAGGTTACAGTGTTGGGTATTAAAAGGAGCACCTGTAACAAAGCGGATGGCGGTGTGGCTCACGGCCAATGTTTTTTTTAATTAGTTTTACTTGTTTTTGCAAGTTCCTTGTTAGGATGAGCAGTTTTTAATGGATATGTATCCTCATTATCATATTCAAATAGATGTACTCGAGGGAGGAGACAGGGCGAAGAAAGGTGCGTGGATTCGGGCGTAGGCATAGTTTTGAAGATCTGAATTTTTGGGGGGGTACGCAAGAATTCTACACACGGATTCATGTTGAAATCCACCCACTCTTTGACATGACGCCCCAGGTCTTTGTGAGGATGAAGATGATCTTCTGTTAAATGTGCCTTCCACAGTTGTCGCCTGTTTCACTTTAGTTCATATAGATAAAAATGTGCTTACAGGGAGGAGGAGGTGAAATGTATCAACCACAATGTATTAAATGTATCAACCACTATAGAATATTAAAATGAAAAAAAAAAAAATCACTTACCCAGTCTTAGCAGAACAGTCTGGTTCGGGATGGGAACCTGGCTTTTTTTTTCACCTCTTCCCCCGCGGCAAGGTCATCAGCAGCATATCGGCCTTCTCTGACCCACAGCTCTGCATATTTCTCTGCAGGGAAAAAGTCCACCTCTGGGCCATTCAAGGAGATGGAGAGAAGGTTGTTGAGTGTCTCTATCATCATTCTATTCCTGTCGTCTGTTAAAACTGTTCATTGCGCAGAATCCCCTCTCACACTCTGCTGTGGGAACTGGGAGGGTGGAAACTGCCGCCATCAATTTTTGACGGTGTTCGAGTATGTTGCCTTGGTGCTTGCATTAAAGTCCTTTAGTAGAAGTTTGAGGTAGTGGAATTGATGTGAAGGGCTCCATGCAGATAAAGCACTTTGGTGTTGCCAAATAGGGGCGCAGCCAGGTGGATGGATTTAACACCGCAGCAGATTGTTTACATTGTCCAGTCTCTGCATGAGGTTTTCAGTAAGTGCGAGGAAGAAGTTTGAGCTGAACTCTTCAGACTTCTTGAGTTGGGTTTCACTGGCCTTGGACAGTTTCACTCCCTTAATAGGTACTGGACTTGGCATTTTTCTCTTTTAAAAAACATGTGTTCACTCCACCTTTTGAGCACCATGTCAACTTCTGCTTTTGCCATAATTGCCGTAGCATCCCTTCTCTATATAAATGGAGACAAGGCCCTAAGGGCTTCTAGTGCACGCCATCTCCAACACAAACAACCATTGAGTCATTATGTGTGTTGTCTTCAGACAGGTTCCAAAACAGTTGAACTAGAACCGGGTAGCTCTCCCACAAAGCTGTCACTGACGTGCATGAGGATGACAGCCAGCCACTAATCTGGCTGTCAAAAGTTGAAAACTTTCTCTACTCTTTTTGCTTGGATACCAACTCTGTAGCCACTGATTATACTTCCCGTATGTATTTGAGAGACTGAGAAAAAAATGCATACAACGAATATGAGCATCTGGAAGTGAAGAGAGATTTTCTTTTTTTTTAACCATGTCATGGACCGCAAGTTCCAGCTTGTGATTCATGCAATTTATCACCACCAGGTCAGTGTTGATTCTCTCTATCATCAATGTAGCAACCACTTTGTATCTTTCCATCACGACAGACGCCCCATCCGTAGCGAATACGAGCAGCCAAGTTCGCAGAATATCCTCATACATTCTGTGCACATTGAGACAATGTAACAGTGTGTTGCAGATTACTTCCCGCCCTGATTTTGAAATGGAAAGCAGATGAGGCTTTGTTGGATGTTGTTGTGCTCTTATCAGTTAAGATGCTGAACATATCCTGGGACTTGACAACATATTCCACTTCTCTCCTATGAACATTAAAGGTATTGTGACATCATTTTTAACATGCTTTTAACACTATTAAAAGTCTTGGCCAACATCCCTCAAATGTGTCTAAAAGACTGTAACAAGAAAAACTCTAGTACTCCATTCCTGGCTTTTTATTACAGTGTTTTTTTGCGCCGTGAAAAACGCTTCCATTTCCCCCTTTCCTGTCAATCATTGCCCCGCTCCTCCTCCAAACCTCCTCCTCCTCCAGCCATACGCTCACAGCGGCGTCGGAGAGTTAAGCCGGGAGCGACAGGCGAAGCATGCACGGAAAAGCAGCAGGGCGAACCACAGCAAACAATCATAAAAATAAAGGCATGCAAGCAGCAGTGTCCCCTTATCTTAAGTCCAGTCAGTGGCCGCGGGTCTTCTTAGCAGTTTTCCTCCGGTGATTAGAACAAAAGAGGCTCTAAACAGCTCCGTGTTAAGCCTGATTTATGGTTCCGCGTTAAATCGACGCAGAGCCTACGCCGTAGGGTTCAGCGTACGGTGCGCGTCGCCGCGTAACCCTACGCCGTAGGCTCTGCGTCGGTGTAACGCGGAACCATAAATCAGCCTTTATGGTGCACTGGAGAGGAGAGGAGGCAGGGAGCTGGGTGGAGGGGGCGGTGATTTAGCGGGTCTATACGTAACGACCCGCCACCAAACCACATGCGCCGTTTTTGCATAGTTATGCGGAAAATCCCAGAAAGCACACAATACACTGAATGTTAAAAGTTTGTTGTTTTTTGGGTGTAATTGATGTCAAGACACCCAACAAAACACAAAAAATCAAGAAAAATGTGTTTTTCATGTCACAATACCTTTAACATGTTTTCGGCAGGATTTGTCTGAGTGCAGAATCAATTACATAAAAATTACGTATACATAATATACGTACAAGTACAGTATCTTTAACTGCTTGTACATATTTAAATATACTACTATAAAGTCGTGTAGATGCAGTCAACTAGTACAAATACTTAATTGTGGGAAGAATAAAAGAAATATGCAGTTCTCAATAAGACCAATGTGTAGATATGTATAATACATAATTGTCCATTTATAATTTCTTTAGATATTATATATTGTGTACTATATCATAATTCATGTTTAGCACACAAGTGTACGTTAGTATAGTAGTGCCTTTCTAAATTAGAAAACTACTTTTAATTTCTTCAGCAAGAGATTTGCTACTTGATATATTCTTATAGGGTACCATAGTGACATAGTAAACAATGCGTCCAGTGCCTGCATTACCCAGGAAAAAACAACAATAATCTATATATAGCCATATACATATATAGCCAAGTTATGCAACATGTTTGTTTTCTGTAAATATAACTGCCTAAATTTTCCCTGGAAGTACCATTAATTGTAGTAAGTGATTACTACAATTTCTACAATTTCTTAGACCATTCATGCCACCCACATACAGTAAGTTGATTATACCGTCATTTCTCAAACACCCAAACAGTTGTTGTCAATTGTTGACAGAAAGTCGTGGCGCAAAACTGACAGTGAATCATTATTGTGATAGGAAACATGACCACACAAAATCTACTCAATTAAATGCACAACAGATGAATGAAAAAGCCAATTTCACTTTGTAGTGAAACAATTTTTTTCTGTGGGTAAAAATGCTGCTTGATGGTCATTTGAAAAAAAAAGAATATGAGCAAATTAACTTCATTGGCCTCTCTCACACTGACCGAAACACCACATTCATGCTACATTAAACCCCAAATCAATTGAAATAAGAGATGGTATTTGGGACAAGTAACCTGCAAAGTAAAACTGCTACAGAGGATTTTCAAGGGCTTTTAAGCCACACTGATAATGTCCAAAATGCAACTTTGTCCCGCAAAACTTCAACACCAGACCACAAGTTTCTGCAATCATCAGAAAACATACAAATATGAGAAACAAAGTGTTGTTTTTCTATCTCTGTTTTCTTGTGTTCTGCTTCTTGTTTTCAAGCTACAGTTATTGGAGGAAACTGTTGAGTACGCACAGTTGAGCTGTAATGTGGTTCAATGTCTGGGCCACTGTGGTATAGTACCCTCTGGTAGAAAACCTCTCAGACTTTTGGCAAGTCATTGCTCCAATTATCAACAGCAGGAGTGCCCTTTCATTCCTTTTTCATCTTTCTTCTTTTCCTCTTACAGCAGCCTATCGTCTGCTTTGCCTTTGCTCTTATTTTTGCCTCTGGTTCATTCACCTCTATTCACCTATACTCTTTTTCTCTAATCTTCTGTCTCACACAGTTTTACTTTTTCCTCTACTTTTTTCACTCTTCTGTTATACACCACCGACCACCCACCTGGACCAAGCCAAGATTTGGTGTGGAGGAGGAGCTGTCCCTCCACATGAAAACCATTTTACATTCTGGAGATGGTCATAGCAGAAAGGAACAAACCATTCAAATCAAATCTACCAGAGTTTACCGCTTAAACACCACAATCCTCAGGACAAGCCTACTGTCACATTTAAACTTTTTTCCTTTATTTCAAACACAATACCCTATTTTCTGCCCTATAAGGCGCACTTAAAAATTGTCAGTGTGCCCTATAATCTGGTGCGCTTTATGTATGAATTCTTGTTGTGCTTACTGACCTCGAACCAATTTTATGTGGTACACTGCACTCAAAAATCTGTCAATATGTTTCAGTGCGACTTTTGTAGCGATGAAGCCGCTCCGCTTGATTCATGGTGGGCCCATTCAGCTGAAACAGGGACAATGTATAATCTGCCCTTGGTTGGATATGGGTTTCAACGTCAGACAACTAATTATGTAGTGCTGGCAAACAACCATCATCGAACATCTAGTCCATGTTACCTTATTATGATTAAACATCAAGCCAACGTTTGGTTTTTAGCATGAACCCAATTTTCAAATCTATATCATAATCCAATTATAATCAAATGTTGGAATACAACGTTGTTCCAACACACTAACTTCATGTCTCTGCTATCACTAGCAACGATGAACCAATCTGAGACAGTATGTGATACAAGGTTTAGCTCTGCCACTTTTTATTTGAAGATTCAAGATAAATGATTTAAACTTGTAAGTGGTGGAAACTTCATTGCAAGCTGCAGGTTGTGCGAAAAGAGTGGATTTGCTCTCAAATGACCTAGTTCACTGTATGTACTGTTGATATCAAAAAATGGTGGTAGTTTCAGCAAATATATCAAAACTGTACTACTCACCAACTTCAGTTTTGAGGTAATCTGATCATTTGCTTTTAGCAGTCTCCCAAGCAAGACACAAAACAAGGGTGAATCAAGCTTTTAAGGTTGAAGCACCTAAATAAGAAAAGGCTTCAGTGCACATAAGGTCTCCCACATTAAGACGTTTTAAATCTCTTTTGAAGACGCACTTATTGTCCTTGGCTTTTGGCACAGATTTACTGTCTTATCCCAACAGTTTCACTAGTATTATCATTTTAGCATTTACATTTAAGGGTGCCTTAAATTTAATCATTCAATCAATTTAATTTAATCATATTCTATTATGTGTTGTGCTTTTTTTGTTTTGTGACACACTTCGGTGTAAAATGTGGCATTATACATCACGGTGACTTCTTTAAAGTTCATCTATGAGTTTTTATGATTTCTTTAAGGTGTCACTTCAAATTGTTGCTTGAAATGCATTGCTTGTTTTGAATTAATCTTTAATTTTACAACATAAACTTAATAATAATACTAGTAAGGTATATTAAAGCTAACTCAATTATTGAATTCAGGTCTGTGTGCCTTAGGCAGAGTTTGAGAATACTTGACAAGTTATGAGAAAATAAGAATGACCCAAGGTTTCTTTTCAGCACTGTTGATGAGCTGAGTAAGAGCTTTAATGCTGTTGAGCCATGTATGCTTTTAATGCTCAGCCATAATGACAGTATTAGCTTTTTCACAAATAAAATTGTTTTCATTAGAGAGAAAATCCACTACTCTCACTCCTGCCTCTGAGGGGTGCAGAAAAACTATTCCATGCATGTTGTTACTTTAATATTGAACTACTACAGTACCTTGTTAATAGGATGTCCTTAAATGACTGAACAGCCTCCAGCTGATCCAAAATGTTGCACCGGGAGTTCTGATGAGGATTAGTAGGAGGATCATATTTTCTTCAATCTTGGTTTCCCTTAATTGGCTTCCTGTTAAATTTAGAATAGATTGTAAAATTTTTCTTCTCACATATAATCCCTTAAGGGCCTGGCACCTTCTTATCGCAAGGAACTTAAGGTTCCATATCACTCCAAGAAAACTCTTCGCTCTCAAACGGCAGGCTTACCTGGTTATGAGTTTGGATTAATTCAATTATGCATTTTGACCCTAACCCTAACACAAAAGGCTGATAGTCCACAAGAACAGAGATATTTGTTATTGTTCTTGAGGTAGCAAAAAAAGTTCATTTTTGCCAGGACATTTCATACTTGATGAGAAACTCGAGTGCTGAACTCCTGGAAGTCCTCACAGGCCCCTCCCACTGCAACACCTTTGTGCATCTACAGGGTTTCCAGATAAGAAAAATAAGCAACGGTCGTAAGAATAATGAAAACACTAGGGCAAAGTAATCATGTGGCTATATATGATTTAAAAGATTATGGATCAGTATAAATCAGTGGAATTTCAAACACTGCAAGAGTCAAGATGTGTCAGGGTGCCAGATCTGGGTGGGGCTGGCAAGAGTGAGCCAGAATAATAATTTCTCACCGACTTTGACATGTCACATATGTAACTCAGAGACAACAGTATTAAAGCCACACTGTGTTTAAAAGTCTGGATATGTGGTGTGCATAGGGTATTTACAGCGGATAAAGTGCAGCATTAGAGATTTCAATGCTTCTATACGTAATGAACTGAACAGCGATTCCGTTTTCTGCTCCTAAACTTTGGTTACATTTCGAGTGCTGTCACGTCGGGTTGAGCAGCATGTAAAAATTCTACACAGGGAAAATGAGAGGCAACAAATATGTTCAGGCCTGAAACAAGCCACAACTCGTTCAAAAAAAACCCCAAAGGAAACCTGCAACATGCCACCACTGATATTTTAAAATAACTTCACAAAAAACAAGCCCAAAGTTGCTTATAAGTAGAATTAACAACCCTGCATGAATACCACAACAGAAACAATAAAACAATGACAGAGATGACAGATTATGAGTTGATGAAGGAGTAGGAGGAGGAGGATGTTTTAAGTGGGGGAAGAGATGAAGAAAAGAGTTGCAGGAAAAAACATCTGCGTCAATGAAAAAGCAGGGATGATGCTGTTGCATTTCAGCATTGATCAAACCCACTGCACATTTCTAACCAATCATACAGGAGTTCAAACACACCGCACAAGAAGAAAGTTCTGCGAGGATGATGAGTTGAAATAAAGCTGTGAGAAGTCCCAAACCAGGACTGCAAGAATAAAATGACGTAATGTTATTCGTACAGAGACAGTGCAAAGATCATGTACTGTGGATGCACCAAATACATTTTCTGTCTATGTAAGTAAGCCAAATTTACATATTATTTCCACTGTGCACAATGAATTGTTGAACCAATCCTCTTCTTTTCATGGAACAAAGACAACAGAAAAAGAGGGCACCTTCTTGGGAACAGTGAGCCTAATGCATCCTACATGTGCACATACACATACAGACTCGCACACCAGAGTGCCAGTTGGCCTGAACAACTAAGGAACAGCCCCTGATACAGACTGGGCTTGTCAGTCTTAGCATGCATGCCCAAGAGAAAAGCTTTTCACAAATTAGCTATTCGTAGATTACTTTAATAAAATAATTGTGCTCTTCTCAGCCATCTGTTGTGCTCTTGCTTAGCATGTACATCTAACAAAAAAAGCCCAGCTAATAATGGGACTTAAAAATCATTTAAATTTCTTACAGCACTGAAAGTATTAGGTGTATCGCAAAAATCTATAAAGAAAAATGAGAACTGAATCTTTATTTTGAGGAAATGTAATACATTATACCTTGGCCGGTCGAGGCATCATGAGTGCTAGAGGTTTTTTCCAAAGTTTCTCTCCATTGTCTCATCATGCTTGCTTAGGATGGAAGATTGAATCAAATTCAAGATCTGCTTCAAATAATAAAAAGGTATTTCTGCTGGATTTCTTAACTAAGCTTTTTTTTAAGAATTTGAATTATATGAATATAATTAGAATGGATTGAACAAATTGGAATAAATTGAATAATTGATAACTTATAGAGGATTGTTCTTTCTGTGTGGAGTTTCAGTGTTTTCTATGAGCCTGTGTGGTGTTCCAGTCTCCTCCCACCGTCAAAACATATGCATATTTGGCTAATTGGGAATTCTAAATTGACCCCATGGAGTGAGATGGCTGTAACTCGCCTCTCACCTCGTGACAGCCTCCCCCATGGTTTTGGTTTGGTACATGCACCACTGGGCCATTTGCAAATTCACATATTTATTGTTATGAAGTCATTACATACTGAATTATGTATGTTATTAATGTTATAAGAAATGCTTTTAGTTACAACTTAATAGATAAGCCTCTGCTGGTCACCTTTGATCTCTGCTCCATCAGACAGAACAACAATAATTGTCATTCATCAGCTTTTAGGACTGACAATAGCTTTGCATTCATTTGTTTGTTAAAAAAAATAAACTCTAATTCATTCAGGTTGACTATTTATGAAAAAAAGAGAAATATCTTGAGTTTATAACTGTGAATTACAGGCTATCTGACATTTTACAAATGTCAGGAGGGATGTCCTCTCTTGGGCCAGTGCCAATCTTTATTTTTTTTTTTAATTTGTTGGTTTTTATTTAAAGTTATTTCATGCATGTATGCTGCTGAAAATATTTGAGCTTAGCCCAAAAGTAATTTTAATAAAGACATTTTCGGACAATCCGACAAAATAAGGGGATCATCTACATGCTGCCACGATCTCCTGAATTTGGACAGTGGAGAAATAAAGGAAAGGGTACAATTACATAACAATATTAAAAAAAGAAATATAGAAAAAATTGAAACTCCATTTATTATTAACAATGTTTTTCACAAAATATTGAGTACTGACTTGGCTGTCTGAGTGTAGCTACGAGGTCCAAAGAGGTCTCACTCAGTGTGGTTACATGCACATCTAAATCAAGCTATTGGCAACAATCTATCTAAGGATTAAACTGGAGTTTCCCAGTAATCCAAGTATACAGTACATGCGCGAGAAGACGGGCGGTTATTGAGTGAGGTGTGTTCAAATCCGAGACACTAGGTGGCGCCACACGCACTTTCCCGTTGGCATTCTTCCGGTACAATTAATAAACAAGAGCGAAGGAGGACAACAACATGCGAAAAGATGCTACTAAGACACTAATGATGCAGCAGCTCCATAAATTTCATACTTACTAAGCCTGATTATGTTCCAGGTAAGATGCATGCAAAGTCTCACTCTTTTTCGCCTGTTACTCTGTTGTTGTGATGCTGTGATTGTTATTATTCCCGCTCGAAGGGAGAGTCCCGGGGCAGTCAGTCGCTCCGTTCAGTGTGGGTTGCAGGGAAAAAAGTTCAGTTTCTGAAAAAAACAACCATTATTTAATTCTTCTTTTAATATATACTGTTGAAACAATTTGTCATTCTCCAGCATTCTACACGCTGTGCTGTCATCAAACAGAACACACTTTGTCCTCTGGCCCAAAGAAAACTTTTCTCAAGTTGGTTGTTGTTGTTAAACAAACAGAGTTCTTAGTTATAGTTCTAGCTGAGTGCATGCTGAGAGCAGTGAGAGATAAAATAATGAACTCCTTGCAGCTGTAGACGTAAAAGACATGATTCATCATTTTGGTGATTCTGCTATATTTCTCTTTGCTTCTCCACTGGGGGGAATTGGTCTTCCCCTGTTATAATTTGAATCAAGGCTTCCTCTGTCTAGAAACCAGCCAGCAAAGGTGCTCAGGGATGTTTGAGTCAATATGTCTTCACCATACTTTTAATGCAGAAGAACAGGCTGACTGACAAATCATTTCAGCAGGACTCGGTTCCCAGATTCCTATCCCGACTCACCGACGAGACTCTTGTGAAGGTAGGTGACATAAGGCAGCAGCTTCAACCTTTATTCAACAGAGGAAGTGTTCAAAGACTGTGAGAAACTTGCACCTGTGTCAGTCAGTAGTGAACATTAAATATTCAATTTTACAGTAGTTACAGGTCGCTTAAGTGTTTTCAAATACACAAAGTCTGATGTTGACTTGTATTATCGTAGATGTTGGCTTAGAATAAAACTTAACAGATTCTTGTACCAAAGCAGCGTTTGCTGAAAGTCTGTGAATTTCAGTGGTTTTGCCTTATCTCTGCTTTAGAAACAGGACAAATTGCTGACTCACGGGTCTCCTTTTAAAGTCCTTTTTATGAACTTTTTCCATTTCCTTCATTTTACAGTCATGCATGGGCACCTCTATATACCTCTTGCTAAAACAGAATTCTGGCCAAATCAATATGGTAAGTCACAACTCTCAGACAACTTGTGTAAACCTGTCTGTGCATTCACTTATGTGGAAAGAGCAGAGACCTAACAAAGATCTAGCATCCTAGATAAAGCAGCCCAGTCAAACTATGTTAACTGGGACAAAGAATCCTGGTCAACAGATGCTCAAAAGGTCTTGTCCTGTTAGTTTACCCTGGAGTTGTATTGCACTCAGTGAGAACTGACACAAGTAATGTCCAGAAACTGTACTTAGATAGGGATGGTGATATAGAATTTGGGTAGGATTAGTTAAAATAAGTACTAAGTGAAGGGATCTGAATACTAATACTTTTTTGAAAATGTAGACCTTACAGTTTGCCATTTATTCTCTGATCTCATCAATACCCAAAGATAATACCCACCTAGTAAGATAACTGGAGACAGGTGAACAATTTAACTTGTCTTGATCCTTAGACCTGCCTGCAGGTGCAGGTTTTATAAGCAATAGCAAAGCTTGGCAGTTGTGCATAGGTTGACAAGGTTGAGATGGGCACTGTTATAAATAGACCAATAAACCAGAGTTTGTAATTGGAATGAAGCACGGGTGGACGTGGGTGCAAACGTTGCTGTCATGCCCAAACTAGCTCCAGAGTCACGTCATTCATGCAGAACATTGTAGCTGCAGTTGGCACATGCAGCCCCCAGCTGGTACATGTAAGTAGTAGATGCAAAATGATGGCCATATCCAGGCATACTGACAACCCATTCTCACATCAAAATGTGAAAAAGCAAAGTTGGTCCACAGTACAAAACATATTAGTTTCACAATAAGGCCTCTCAAAATGTGACATGTTCATGTTTTATTTCCTATTATTTTCTATTGGCCTGCCGAAAAGTCCTGTGACTGCCCGCAGCTGCTTTGTAAAAATAAAAACATGGCGGCCATCCTTGTCTTAGTGGAAAATGCATTATTTTATGGTAGTTTCGAAATATAAAAGCGTTTTGATCATATTGCTAGTGAGAAATATACATTGAAATTTCATAATATTCGTTCAGTTGCTGTATATGATCTTTGGTTTGTTGTTATTACGATGAACCTTTCAGGTTTCGGGATAAAATTGTTACAGTTTTACATTTTCTGTCGTTGCTATGCTGGTTGCTAAGTGCGCCGCTATGTACAAAACTAAGTGGCTCGTATGCTATTTTAATTATTCCTCACATTATGTGATATAATATATGAGCTGTAAGATATCTGTATTATTTTGTGTAACTGTTGATGATATTATTACAATATAGAACAAAATAAAATGGATTTTAGTGCCCAGGGGATTACACATTTATCCTTCTTTGAATTTCGGCACCCCTGTGTTTTTGTGAAACAACGCGGAAATTATTGCTCGCTCCAAAAAAAGCATGTTTTTAAAAAAATTACAATTATTATACCTTTTGTTTGACAAGACGATCAACAAATTAATTAATTTTATGGTGCTTGCAGCGTAAATGCAACCTATAAAGTATAGGCCTGTGATATAAATATACTACACTTTTTTTCTTTTTTATAAATATACTACATCCATAACTACACCTACTGTACAGTCGCATTATCCAACCCCAACGTAATGATCACGTCATGAATTTAGCAGCTCGTTAGCGGACTCAAGGCAAAAAAGGACCCCTTTATTAAAATATTTGAATTTTTGCTGTTACTAAAGACATTTCTATTAGTCAACAGCTGATGAATAATAATTGTATTAATATGTATATTCATACTTTTTGTAGAACTGTGGAAAAAACGACTATATATATGTGTGTGTGTGTATATATATATATATGTATATATATATATATACACTGGCGTCTTTGCATTAGGGGCCGGTGGGGCACGGCCCCACCAGAGTGCGCTGCTGCGCAGGGGAGGATTATGTGTCATTAAACATAAGTTCATAATAAATTTGTCTCCAATTAAATGTTTCATTTGATGCAACTTAATTTAATCTGCTGACACTTTTTGTAGTGTAACTGTGTGTAAATAGTTCGCCCTGCCTGATCCAGCCTCCTCTGTTTCCGCTCGGTGGGGCTCAGCGGAGCTGGCCCCTCTGCCTGTAATGTTGTTACTGGTGAACTGCTGCGCGCGCCTGCGCGTGTACAGCGCACACATTAGCTTCGACAGTGGGGCCGCGAGCTCAGGGCCCCAGAGCGCCTCTCATTGGCTCCTCTGAACTGAAGCAGACGGCGGTCAAACAGCTCACTCTGTGATTGGCTGTTCCCAGAATTTCCCAGAATGCTTTTCGCCGTCATTTGCGGACTGAATTAAAAAAAAAAACTATTTGTAGCGAGAAATAAATATTTTACTTTCATAATATTCACTAAGTGAATGTACATAATCACTCGCTTGTCTTTTTCAAACCGCGCCAGAATAAAGGCTGATTTATGGTTCTGCGTTACACCAACGCAGGCCTACGGCGTAAGTTACGTAACCTACGCCGTAGGTTACGTAACCTACGGCGCGCCGTACGCCGGCTACGTACTTTGATTGATAGGTGACGTTTCATTCATTCAAAATTAATGATGTTGATTATTTGGTGAGTGTGCGATTTAGCACTTTAGCAATTGAGATCAAGTTAGAAATAAAACGTTTGGGACCACATCGACCGGATGATCTAACCATTTGTCAAGCCGGAAAAGACAAAACGAGGAGTTTTAATAAGGAATGGTTCAAGAGGAAACTCTGGTTAACCGGGAGCTCGTCAAAAAAGTCGCTCTTCTGCTTTCCTTGTCTGCTCTTCGGAGGGGAAACCGTCTGGACAACCACAGGATTTAGCGATCTGAAACATCTATCAGAAAGGCTGGTAAAACACGAAAGCTGTGCATCTCATGTGGATAATGCCATCAAGCTGGGTCTTTTAGGGAAGTCTAATATTGCATCTCAGCTTGACAGTGCATACCAACGTGGCATTGAGCAGCACAACACACAGACGGAAGAAAACAGGTATGTTCTTGGGAGAATTATCACCTGTATTAAACTTTGCGGCAAGTGCGAAATTGCCCTACGTGGACATGATGAGTCTGCTGGCTCCTTAAACCCCGGCATCTTCAGGTGCATTTTTGACACGATGTGTGAGGGAGACTCTAGGCTGAGGAACCACTATGATGCTCAACCGTATTTCAAGGGGACTTCAGCAATTATACAAAATGAACTTTTGGATTGCATGTACAGTGTCTACAAAGATGAGATCGCTCAACAGTTGGCAAATGCACCTTTTGTCGCCGTGCAGGCTGATGAGACCACGGATGTGTCCTGCAAGTCACAGATGGTCATCGTGCTGCGCTACATGGTAAACAACTCCGTGACAGAGAGATTTTGGGAGTTTATTGAGGTGAAGGACAAAACGGCTGCTGGTTTATCAAATGCTATAAAAGCATCTCTGAAGCCCCTGAACCTGGGTAACAAGCTCATCGCACAAACGTATGATGGAGCGGCAGTTATGAGTGGAAGTGTGCGCGGGGTTCAGACTCTGGTCAAGGAGCGCTATCCTAATGCGCATTTTGTGCACTGTTACGCACATCAGCTGAACCTCATACTTCAGCAGATCTGCTCAGCAAGAATATCTGAGCTCAAGGTATTTTTTGCTGATTTGTCTGCATTCGCCACATTTTTCTCCAACTCACCAAAGAGAACAGCTGCTCTGGCCGAGACGTCAGATCGGCGCATCCCCAGACCTCCGGCCACGCGATGGAATTTCAAAAGCAGGACAGTCAATGCTGTGTGGGAACGCCGTCAGGAGATAAAGGAGTGTTTGAACAACATTCGCACACAAGAGGGATGGGACAGGGTGACCATCAGCGAGGCCTATGGTCTGTCCATGCACCTGCAGGAACCGAGATTTCTGCGCTTCTTGGAGTTTTTTTCTGAGCTCATGCCAGAAGTGGACATATTATACAGCGTCCTGCAAAAAAGAGACATCGACGCAGCTGGCATCAACCGGGCCATGGACGCCTTTCAGAAGAACGTGGGGCGACTCAGGGAACGAGCTGATGTGATCGCGCAAGAAAGTGGAGAGGAGGGGAAAAAAAGGAGGAAAACAACCAACCCGGCTGCAGTCATGAAAGAGGCCTGTGACATCGCCTTAAGTCAAGTGGAGGACAGATTCACTAAAAGTGACCATTTGATTGCAGCAAAAGTCATTGACTGCACACTTTTCCATACATTTGTGCAATCCTTTCCAGAGGCTGAACTGGAATGTGCTTTCAAACTGTGGCCAATAACCAACAAGGTGAAGCTGAAAACCGAGTTGAAGTCCCTCTACCAGCACAGTGAGCTCAGCAATGACAACAATACAGCACTTTCTTTACTGAAGTCCATTCATGAAAACAACCTCCAGGAGGTCTTGTCCGAAACAGTGTCACTTCTGCAAATCATCATTACCACACCGATGACAAGCGCTGAATCTGAGAGAAACTTCTCCACTCTCAAAAGAATAAAAACTTTTACACGGAATACAATGGGACAGCAGAGACTAAACGCCTTGGCGATGCTTTCTATTGAAAATGAATTCATCCATGGACTGTTGGATTTTAACAGCAAGGTCACGGAAAAGTTTGCACATATGAAGGACCGCAGAGCATCCTTCCTCTTCAAGAAGTGATCGTCAACGGTGAGTCTAACAGATTTTTATAGTGGAACTGACCATGTACTTATATTCTTTGAATTATAGTGGACTTTGTTTTTATATTTATACGTGGGTGTGATTTTGCAGGGTGGTAGGCCAGAATCCTTGCGTACCGACCAGAGGGAAGAATTGGAGAACCTGCGTAAGCAGCACGAGCTGCTGAAGAAGATGCTAGAGCAGACTAGTTGTATTTAAACCTGAGAAAAGTTATGTTCAAGTCTGTACAACTGAAGGAAAATGTTGTATACATTACTTTTCCTGAAGACTGATGCATCATTAAAAGCTTGAATTTGTTGATTCTTAACACAGTTGACAGATGTTAAATTGGTATTTGTGGTTCTGTGTTTTCAGGTAAATGTGTTTGAATAAACTAAGTTGCATTAGAGGTTAACATAAAAAAACAATGTTGTTTGTTTTGATTTATTAAAGCTGTGTTTTTGTCTTTAGTTGTCACAGAAACCACTGGAAGTGTTTCTGGTCTAAGCATCACGTCCGAACTGAATGATGAGTTAAATGAGTTGATCCAGCGGTTCCACAACCAGTTACGCATTACATGTAATGCGCAACTGGCGATACATGTGTGGGTGTGGGTGTTGGGGGGGACACAACCTCACGTGGGCTCCCCGACGCTGATGGAGCTGTTTACCTGTCTGTGGTGCTGAAATGGCTGTTTGGCTGTGGTATACTCTGTGTGGTGGCTTTGTATATTAATTGCTGTGTATTGCATGTGCGCCGTACACGCCATGCTCGTGCACGGTCGTGCTTGTGCATTGGGTTTTTATTGTTGTCACGTTGCTGTTTCGATCTTGAGTATTGGATATGAGCTCTTGAACACTGCCCATTTGGTAGTGTGGCAAATGAGAGTATTTAGTATTAAAACAAATTATTTCGTTTTTTTAGAAAATATAATTTAATTCCTTTTCAGAGTATTGTAAAATATACGTTTTTTTGTTATTTCTGCTAAGTTGCTCCCGTTATAACTGTGTAGAAAATACATTTAAAGTGTAAGTGTTTGTGGTAATTGTGCGTCAATCCAGTGGTAATACCGCAGGGTTCCAGTAGGGGGAATAGCGCTCCTCTTCCTCACTGAATACAATCGAGTGAAGGCAAGAGCTGTGTCTGTCATTTATACATCTTCCCTCACTACTTTTCCCTATTTAAGGGCAAAACAGTAGCGCTATTGATATGATAATATATGTCGTTAGATTGGCACTGTTTGTGTGATGATGGCATTATTCAGCTGCAATTTTGTGGTCAAAGGGGCTGTGGTCCCTTCTCTCACTTGATACTGATTGCATAAGATTTTCCAGCATGGCCCCACCAAAATTTACAGACCAAAATCGCCACTGTATATATATATATATATATATATGTACTGGAGAGGAGAATACGGCCGATAGTCGAACCTCAGATTCAGGAGGAACAATGCGGTTTTCTTCCCGGTCGCGGAACACTGGACCAGCTCTACACCCTCCGCAGGGTGCTCGAGGGTTCATGGGAATTTGCCCAACCAGTCTACATGTGCTTTGTGGATCTGGAGAAGGCATTTGACTGTGTCCCTCGTCCCATTCTGTGGGGGGGCGCTCTTTGAATATGGGGGTCCGGGGCCCTCTATTAAGGGCTGTCCGGTCTCTGTATGATCGGAGCAGGAGTCTGGTTCGCATTGCCGGCAGTAGATCAGACTTGTTCCCGGTGCATGTTGGACTCCGGCATGGCTGCCCTTTGTCACCGGTCCTGTTCATCATTTTTATGGACAGGATTTCTAGGCGCAGCCAGGGGCCGGAGGGGATCCGGTTTGGGAACCACAGGATTTCATCTCTGCTTTTTGCGGATGACGTTGTCCTGTTGGCTTCATCGGACCGGGACCTTCAGCATGTGCTGGGGCGGTTTGAGGCCGGGTGCAACGCGGCAGGGATGAGAATCAGCACCTCCAAAATCGAGGCCATGGTTCTCCACCGGGAAAGGGTGGCGTGCCTTCTCCAGGTGGGTGGAGAAGTCCTGCCTCAGGTGGAGGAGTTCAAGTATCTCGGGATCTTGTTCACGAGTGAGGGAACGATGGAGCGGGAGATGGACAGACGGATCGGTGCAGCGTCCGCAGTAATGCGGTCGATGTACCGGACCGTCGTGGTGAAGAGGGAGCTGAGTCGAAAGGCGAAGCTCTCGATTTACCGGTCAATCTATGCACCTACCCTCACCTATGGTCATGAACTTTGGGTAATGACCGAAAGGACGAGATCGCGGATACAAGCGGCCGAGATGAGTTTCCTCCGCAGGGTGGCTGGACGCTCCCTTAGAGATAGGGTGAGGAGTTCGGTCACCCGGGAGGAGCTCGGAGTCGAGCCGCTGCTCCTTCACATTGAGAGGAGTCAGCTGAGGTGGCTTGGGCATCTGTACCGGATGCCTCCTGGACGCCTCCCTAGGGAGGTGTTCCAGGCATGTCCCTCCTCCCTAGAGAGGTGTTCCAGGCATGTCCCTCCGGGAGGAGACCCCGGGGAAGACCCAGGACACGCTGGAGAGACTGCTGGCCTGGGAACGTCTCGGACTCCCCTCGGAAGAGCTGGAGGAAGTGAAGGAAGTCTGGGCATCTCTGTTGAGCCTGCTGCCCCTGCGGTTCGGTTCGGTTATTTTGTCTTAATTTTTTCTCACAGTTTTTGGTGAGTTTTGTGCATGTTTTTCACCAGTTCAGTGGAGTTTTTCCTCAGTAATATTTTCAGTTAAGTTTTTGCCTTAATTCAGGTTAGTCATGAGAGCAGATGGAAGCTGACAATGAATCCTCCTAATTTTTAGGGCCTAGTAGCGAGCTGCTTGCTTCAGAGTAATTTTTGTTTTTTGCCTGGGAGTTTTGATCGATTTTGATATTTTGAAACATTTTTGCTGAACCCACAAATAATAATTTTTTCCCTTTTTATAGAAACATTCATTTTTGTAATGCCAAGTTGCTCTTCTTTTATCTGGAAACTAACTTAGAACCAGAAAATCCTTTCAGATAATCTTGCAAACAAGATTATCATCTTTTTTTTTTACATCACTTTTCATCCCTACTCTTTATCAACCCAAGGCCTGCACGAAAGTGAATGCATCTTTCTATTTTGTTTGTGTTTATTTATAGATGTTTCCTCCTAGTTATTCCACTTATGTTTATCATCATCTTGTAATCATTTACCATTAAGTGAATAATATAATTTATTTTCACATTTCACTATCATTGCCTGCTGATGATGAAAGTTCCCAACCAAGGTTTTTCAATAATAGTAAGATGCCTTCAGTGAGAATTCATGACTTTAGATGATAGACTGAGTAATTATTAGGGCCCGAGCACTGACAGTGCGAAGGCCCTATTGTATCTGTAGGAATTTTTTTTTCTCGTTTTTTTTTTTTTTTTTTCCGACGAAATGAGGGCCTTTTTGCCCCCTTAAACGTGCCCCAAAAGTCACCAAATTTTGCACGCAAGCCAGGCCTGGTGAAAAATTTCTCCTTATAGCTGTCCTCAGTGGGGTCAAAAGTAGTCCATGATCTACTCTTGTCTGGCCCCTCACTCAGTTACTCTTCTCTTCTCTTCCTTGATTCCGCTCTGTTAGTGTCTTTTTGATTTACGAAAAGACAAGAGGTACATCAGACTTTTCCCTAGTGCTGTGTTTTGCTGTAATTTAATACTGTAACAACAAGTGATGGTCAACATTCATCAGCTCTCACAAGATCTGCTCTGTCGTCATGTCACAGGTACATTAAGGAAAGTCAGCCCTGCAGGCTGCACTGCTGTACAAAAGAACCTGCAGCATCCACCAACACTTTTTGAAGTATTTACAGAGCAATTTGAACGTAATAATGCATGCCAACTTCAGCGTATCTACATTTATACTAACTCTGCAATGTCTGTGACTCAGGAGCATATCTCCAGCTTAATAATTGAATAGAGCTCCAGTTATTACAATTTCCACATTTAGGGATAGTAAAAAGAGCCAAAAAATGATACAGTGACCTCTGTTTATTCGTTTACATCACATGTTAAATTAAAAGGAATAATCTGCCTGATCTGACACTGACATATCAATAGCAATGTATTTGTGTGGGATGTTTTCTATATGGAATCAATATGAAAATCACAGCATGGTTCTCAAGAATGCAAAATATTAAGGATACATAGCATCTTAGGCAGCACCACTCCATTACCATCAAAAACAGGAGATCCACAGATGTTCCACAGCCAAGATACAATGAATTATTGATCAAATAATCTGGTTCCGCATCTCTGGTCTGGAATTATGAAAGAGGACTAGAGGCCTGTTTCCTCGCCACCTTTATAAAGATGTTTCAGTTGAAATGGTCTTTCAAAATATTTACATATAAGGCAACTGAAACTTTTTTTCATGGTCTTGCATATCATAACTAGCTCATACTTTCTTCTGTGTAAGGACTAGACCACACAGCCTTTTGTCATCCAGGTTTCTGTCCTTCCCACCAGTGCAACATTAGTCAGAGTATGAAGACAATAAATAACACAAAAAGCCAATTCATCAAAGAGTAGTTCATACTCTTGAAAATGAAGGATGAATTGGTGTAGGAGTGCAGAAATAGCACCAGTTGAGTAGCTCTTTCTTTCCCACAGATGGATACAAAATGGTGAAATTAAAGAAGGGCAGCCTGAAGTGTCTTGCACTAAATGCCAGCTAAGGAAAATGAGGAACTGACTGGCAGAGAAAATGGGATGCTGTGTGTGGGATTGCGGAAGATGAGGGAGGGAGAGATACTGAGGCAGTATGGGGAGACATTTAGGAAAGAAAAAACATGTGATGATGGGTAAGGGGCAAGTGATGGAAAAGACAGAAAGGGAGGGTGCAGAGAGGGAGTGAATGGTTGAGAGCAATTGTTCTGTTCTTGACACTTCGACAGAAAACACCTTGGCAAGCTGTCAGTCTAGGAAACTTGTTTGATTCATTTTCACTCAGCATTTTACTGTGCTTCCCTCTCTTCCCTCACAATGTGCTCTTATGCCAGGTTTCCATGTTTTTCTTTTTGAGACACAACTCAGGGCCAAACTGTGAAGTCAAGTGTCCTGAAAAGCAAGTATCAACAAATTAGATGGAATATTAAAAAATACGCTCTCATCACAACTCAAAAGGGAATGTTTGAAGCAATTTTACATAAAAGAAAATGTTTAAACAACATTGCTTCAGTGTATCAGAGTTAATTATCCATACTGTGTGACTTATAAGTGGTAAATTACCTTTCTGCAATTATATACCTTTATAGTCCGTTAACTTTAAAGTGCAAATGTGTTCTGAAGGAAACTTTCTCATAATTCTATATTTGCTTTGTAATTGTGTATTTAAAATCAAGATATATATTCAAAGTCAATACATTTTATGTTCATTATAAGCAGCAATTCATGTAGGATTAGTGGTCAAAGTTTTAGATTTATGTGACAGGATGGTTTATTCATTTTTCAAAGAGCTGAAACTGAACATCTTTTAATATGGCAGCCTTACTATTTCAGTGTAAGTACATTTTAACAAGCAAATTGGAAAACTGGCTGCTGAGCCTAGCCTATAGATGTTTTATTAAAGTGCTCCACATACTGGCAACCATCTGCATATTCACTGCCACATAATATACCATATTGATTTGTAAAGCAATGTAAATGTGCCCTGAATAAGATTCTAATAATTCTCTTCTGAGCTCTCACCCATTCTGACCTCCTCCACGGTCCGAGGACAAGTATTATTTGTTAACTGGTAACTCAAAATCGGCCTTGTGTATGATATGTGAGCAGACAAGATCGGGTGTCTTTTTTATTATTATTATTATTATTTGCTATTTTTCCTGTGATGGACTTGCAGTCTGTTCTTTTGTGCAACACACAGAATAACAAAGGTTTAGGCATGTGAACGTTCCTTGAAGAGCGTTGTTTTGTTAACCAACGACTTAAGATAGAAATTTCCGCCCCTATTAGCAGCTTGACAGTTTGGGCCATGCTGATAAAATGGTTGATTTTTATTTATTTCGTTTCTCTGAGATTTCAATGAATATCGTTAAATATCGGGCAGTTTTTGATGAGGTCATTTTTATGTGGTAGCATTATCACTTGAGAAATACCCAAATAATAAGTGGACTGTATTTACGTAGCACGTTTGTGATCTTAACTGATTAATCACAGCGCTTAAATAGTGCTTAAAGCACTGGCCACATTTAGCTATCCACACCCACAAACATACAGCACTGTCCTACACATAAAGAGCCTTCTTGTGTCAGCTACGGCCCACTCATAACATCAGGATACATCAGTGGAAAGTGTGGGCTTCAGTGTAAGTTGTGTGCATGGGCTGTTACCCTTCAGGGTAATGCTTGTTGTAAACTCCTAAAACATGACAAAATAATGTTTAGTTCTCCTTAGTCCTCCGCTTTAGTATCTCAAAACATGTCCATAGATCTTAGGCTCATAGTGTTTATTCAAAAGAGTGTTGTGGACAGAATAGTTATTTTGAATGTCCAAACATTTTCAATGTAATTTTGTATTGCTTATTTGTTGACCTTCTTTAAAAAAAATCTGCAACACTCATTCTTGCTTTGAGAAAGAAAGAACGTATTCTGAATTTGTTAGAAATGTAGGGATTAGATGGAATTTTAGGGTTTCCCAAGAATGTCATTTTTGTTTGATATTAATTCTGACATGTACAACTTGCCTGACAATTTTGCATTGTTATATTATTTTGATGGGATCATTGCTTTATAGATAGCCATCCACAAAGTATTTTGTGAAGCAAAAACAGTTTTATTTGACAGTAAAAAAAGGAAAGAAAAATATTATTTTTTTTAATTTAAAAAAAGATTGATTGTATGTATAATGCACAGGCTCCAGGAGACTCATGTGACCCTGAATAGGAAGATGGATGGATGGATGGATGGATGGATGGATGGATGGATGGATGGATGGATTTACATGCCTTCCCTCCATAACCTAAGATCCATCTGAATGAATGTATGGAAGGGGTGGTGTAAAACAATAAATAGAGAAAAATGTTCATTGCCATTAAAAAGGTTCACAGTTTTGTAATAAGACTTGGAACAAAGTCTCTAGTCTCATTTGAGAAACAAAAACACACATTACATTTAGCTACAAAATCAATATTTTTTATACTCCAATAATGACGTAAAACTGACTGCTTTCAATCCACTCCCACCTATTCATGAATGCATCTCTGTAATCATATTCCACTGAAGATTTTCATCCTCTTCCTCTTCTCTCTTATCTTAAATGTACCGTACCATTTGACATGCAGATGAGAGTATTAATTACAAGAGCAGGATTGTTGGCTCTTGGTGGTCCTAGTTGTAAACCTGCAGTGACTCAGATGGTGGACAGAATTCCAGTGGTATAAAAAAAAAAGAAAAAGAGAAAGAGGGGGGGAAAAGGTGAGCATGGACTGTGGGGGTGTGTCTGAGAGACACAGCCCATTGATTTCCATGCAGATGGATGATTTGATCAAAGGCCTTGCTTTTTCTCATTAATTCTCTCAGCTTCCATGAAGGCCAAGGCCAATCAAATAGCCAGCAATTGTGTTGGTTTTTCAGTGCAATAATGGTGTCTATCGGGAGCAGGTTTTATATTAATCAGAGAGACAAATGGGTGAGGGCATGAGGGACATTGTCTGGGAAGGGGTGTTTGGCTTTTAGAAAGAGAGAGTGGAAGAAAAAAAGCTAACAAAAAAAGGAAGGAATAGAGAAAAGAGATAAATAACAAAGAACTGCACAGGTTTTTGACTACAGGTTAATCTTGAAGTTTTTAACTTCAGGGTTAACCCACCTCATAAAATATTGTTTGCAATGAGAGAGAGCGAGAAAGAAAGAAAGAAAGAAAGAAAGAAAGAAAGAAAGAAAGAAAGAAAGAAAGAAAGAAAGAAAGAAAGAAAGAAAGAAAGAAAGAAAGAAAGAAAGAAAGAAAGAAAGAAAGAAAGAAAGAAAGAAAGAAAGAAAGAAAGAAAATGATGGACAGAGACTTCTGAGAATACATTTCATTTTTTTTAAAAGCAAGACAGGACTTAGAAACCATGGAAAGCACATGCAGACAAAATGGGAAATTGCAAGTGGACAGTATGAGTGCAATGTATCCAACCAAAAACCACAGGAAACATAATAATAATGATAAAATCAGACTGTTAGTTTGTTACTTTTGTGATCCCACCAACCTACCGTTCTGCATACAACTTCACTGCTTCTAAATATGTCAATCACTTCATCATTCACATGTCTTACCAGAACCAAGACTTTCCACAAAGTGATATCAATTGTATTGGGTTCATCAACCCCACCCTGCTCCTGTCTATGTTGCACTTCAGCATTTACCATGAATATGAAAGTGAAAATGTAGATTACATTCCTGATTTCAGAACTGCTGTCTTCCTTTTGCAATAAGAATAGTAGGTAGATGTAATCAGGGGACCTGTGGCAAAGGGGTCCTTATTTAGTTGGTGAGTGAAGATAGCAATAGGGAAATGAAAAAACCTGTCTCATTTCCTGTCTGCTAAAGCCCACTATGAGGTATCAAAGCACAAAATGTTCCTCTGGTGATACATATCGCCCAGCCCCAGACTCCAACTGTAAACCAAGCACAAAATTGCTTTTTCACTTTTTCTGAAGACCGCTGAGAAGGCCTATGCAGACAAGAGCTGTGAGGGGACCCATTTTGCAAGGAGCCATGCATTTCACAATTTCCTTTTGCAAGGCCGTGCCTAGACGTTTGATTCAGGAGGGTCTCACTGATAACCATGACTCCCAGCCTAATTGGTCCTGAGAAAATATAGCAGCCTATTATTTGCACCATCCTTTTTTTTTTTACATCCCTTGTAACTAATTCAAGCTTCATAAATATTGTAAATTTAAGATATCCAAATGCCAGACAGTTATTAAAAATGAAAGGAGTGGTTGACCTCTAAACACACCATACATTTTCTCCCATTGTTACCCACACTTTGCCTGCATGTGGCATCCTGGAAAGAAGAAAAACGAGTGAACCTGGAGGAGCCTCAGCACCATGTCAAAGACCCCCCACTCCTTATTCTGCTCTGGCAGAAACAAGTGTTGATTGTACTTACCCTGCAGAGAGCCACCAGGGAGAAAAGCCAAAGATTAAGGTTGACAAGTTAGCTCCCTTTTGCAAGTGGAAACATGTTAGACACACAACAGTGACACATTACACAAACTCTCCAGAGAAGAGGAAGACAATGTTGAATTGTGGAATTTCGAAGCACATGTGCTCTGTAGAAATGCAGCAGGTTATTGGGTGTTTGGGAGCTGGGGCACAAATGCGTCACATATTATTTTATCTTCCCTGCTTGACAGTAAAGAATTATTGTGGAAAGCTAAAATAAATCCAACAGAATCGATGTGGAGTATTTAAAATGAAGATTGACTTTCATGACATTTATGGCTATTCGGGTGAAAGCTGGCATTGGCTAAAGGGATATGGTACCAAAAAGAGTTACAGCATTGTTGTGAATTATGGCTAATGGTAACATTACCTTGTAGGAACAATACTGTTAACTGGACCCTACAGTGAAATAAATAAATAAAAACGTATTTTTGGCGTTCATTTGATCCAATGTGGATTGTAAAGGGTGATGACTTTTGTACATATAAAAGATGTGTTTGGTGAGAGTGGAGGAAGGTTTTTCAGCTGCCTTTCAATAATAGCAGTGTCTGTAGCTGTAGAGTGTCACTTCCTGTCATCAGGCGTTAATCCAGTCATTTTTGATACTCATTTAATCCTGCTCTGGGCTGAAATGGAAGCAGAAGCCTGCCGGAAGTGTCAATGGGAGACACCCTGGACAGGTTGCGTTACCACACAGAGCCACAAAGAGGGAAAAAACACTCTGAGTTCTAAAGTCAATTGGAAATAACCACAGGTTGTGGGAAAACACACTTATGATGAGAGGGTCCAAACTCATTGCAGGAAGGCTCCAGCAGGGATTCAAACTCAGAACTTCTTGGTGTGAGTGTATGAGTGAGACAGTATGAGACAAGCCAACCCTGTGTTTTCCATAAGCTGTTCAAAATAAAACCTATTGCCAAGCCAAAGAAGATTAGGCTCAGTGTCATGCGAATTGGTGCAAATAATCATAGGATTGTTAAAGCCAACTTTCAAATGTTTCAGTTGTCACATGGTTTTGAGGTTTCTATGGCTGAGAACGGTAGTGTATCAAACACTGGCCAAATGGCAGAAGGTTCTGGGTGAAGGAATGTGGTCCGGGCAATGACCAAGAATAATTAAAGCTGCAAGCAATTTGCACCAATTAAGGTCAAGGACTCAAAACTGAGTCCGATGACACCACCCATGACTATTTATGTCAAGCCATTCAAAAGTTATGGCCGAAAATAGGAACTATGAAATATCGACCAATCAGAAGAAGGGGCTGGGCTAATTTGCACCAATTAAGGTCAAGTACTCAGTCAAAGTTATGGCAGAGAAAAGTTTTCTAGAGGGCGCTTTTGAGCCATTAGGCCACGCCCATTAATGCAAACCATGAAATATAAAATTTATCACCAGGCCTGGCTTGCTTGCAAAATTTGGTGACTTTTGGGGAACCATCAAATATGGACCAATCAGATGAAGGGGGGGGGGCACACTTTTTGGCGTCTAGCGTCGCCACAGTAACGCTTTTGAAAGAGAAAAGTAATGCAAGTATAGTTTGAGATTATTTCACATTAAGTAGCATATGTGCTAGTAACTAGTTAAAGGCCTGATACAGTCTTATTATCAGTTAGTCAGCAAATAGTATACTTTACTCTGACATTCCCTGGAAAGACTCAGTGGAGACCTATGAAAGGGAAAAGCTGAGGTACAGAGTTAGGGTCAGAAGCTGAGCAGGGAGGATGGAAAGATAGGATTTCTCCAATAGAAGTGGGATGCAGGGGTGTCATAGCTAGATCACCAGTTGCATTATTGCAGAACAGGAAGTGTAAAAGAGTGAAAATGAAATGTCAGATGAGGCAGCTAGATGTAGTCAGTGGTTTGGATTTGGAGTTAATATCAGTAAGATTTCTTACTTTTTTTCCTGAAAATGGAGGAGTGAAAGGAGGGTGAGATAAGGTCCACCAATCATGCACCAATCTCTGTCAGTACAGTAAGGTTTTTTGGCTCTGGAACTACAAATTTTCATAGCTATAGTTATTAAGACATCTCAAGTATTGCTGCTCACAGATTTATCGCCAAGTTGTGCTGAGGCCTTTCCTGAGCAATGATCCCTCTTTGGTGCACAGGTTTCTTGTGATCATCTCAACTCATGAAGGCTGTCTGATGAATCCTGCATTGGTGTGGAACATCGGCTTAGCGCATTCTCCGGAATCAAATATAGATGTATAAAGGATGCAATGCAGATGTGAGCAGATATACATTGTCCTTGATTTGTAGTCTTTATAACCGTTCATAAACATTATCGTTTCTTTTAATATTAAGAAAACACTACCTCTTTTTTGTCTCCATTTTCATTTTTTCCCAATGTGCCCTTTATCAGTATACTCCGGAACAAGGTACAAAGAAAGGCGTATGAACAGTCATGCCGATAATAGAGCCAGTTCCATACCAGTGCATAGGTTGAAAAAATAAATACATAAAATAACAGAAATAGAAATACATTTGTAGCTTTAGTGAAAATGCATATTTCAGCATCAGCATCTGGTGTGAGTAACTAATGTTGATAATTGCATTAGGAACCAATGCCAAAAGACACCATACACATATCACAATAGGTCAATTTGATCCTTTGGTAATGAAAATGCTTTGCATGAGTTTATGTGGTAAAGCTATTTGTAAGTGTTTTTAAAATTAGCATCAGGAAAGGCATCCATTTCAATTAGCCTTTCATTGTCTGGATTCGCTTGAGAGTTCTGGTTAATGTGAATTAACCAAGTTGTCGCTGGATATATGGCTTTGTTCTTGGTTTAAAGCAAGTCTAAGGAAGCCAGTAATAGTCAGCCAGAAGTTGTCCTGTGAACCTAATTCAATTCTGTGATGGGAGCTGTCTACCTTATTACCGCAGTGAATTACCTGCCCTCGCCCTTTTCCTCTAACATTCAATCTAGGTGTATAGTGTAAGGTGTTATCGCAGACTTTCACAATAGCACAGAAGATACTTACTTGATACTGTGAGGATGTAACAGTGTGAGGTGATTATGTTCTCCAAATAAATGTGAATTGCATCCAAATGAATACAGTAATCTTCTTTTCTTTTTGTTTTCTTCTGTTTGGATCTGTCACAATGTTTTAAGTTAATTGAATGCAGAAAACGTATGAATTAAACTTCCATAGCAGCTTTTTATATTATATTCAGTGTTAGATTTTGTGTAAATATGTGTGTCTTTCGTTTGTCCTTGATTATGTGGATTTGGGCCCACACAGAGAGACAAATAGGCAATTGCACATACCTCTAACTGTTTTATGTCTTTCACCGGGGTCTTTAAAATGGAAACAAATCTGTGGGAAGTGCAAATAAAACACTGCTTTAACTGTACACTTTAACGGTGTCGTTCACATAACATCTAAAAAAAAAAAACTCTCACTACGTATGATTATTGTAGTGAATGGGGTCAACAGTAACACACATACTACCCACATATATTTTCCTCCCCTAGTTTGCCTTCAGACAACCCTCGGTGAAATAAAACCTGTACACCTGCTCCCTTCAAAGGCTCATAGGCTGGTCTCAGCTCATAGGGTTTCAAATGCATTTTTTTTTAGATTGTATTTAACATATGCTTTTATCTGAAGCAAATTGCAACAAAGAATACAATCAAGCCACAGTAACCTTGTAATTCACAAAGTAAGTGTTGTATTTTCACTACATGACACAATTTACAGGACTCTTAATGACACGTCTGTGATGTGCTTTGTTCACAAATACAGTAGAGCAGCTCAAGTGAGTCCATTCCACACCTCCCTCCAGCTCAATGTGCTATGTACTGCATTGCTTGACTATGCAAGCTTATTTTAGACAAAAAATAACACTTGAAACTTGTTGGAGCATATACTCTATGCCCCTGTTTGTAAGAACATACATTCTATGTGAGCACAGGTTGTTGAAACAATACCCTGCAGATAGAAAGGCTGAAGTAATATCACAACTTGCCAGCTGTTCAAAACTAAAATGGGGTTACTTATTTCATAAGATTACCTCATTAATATGTTAATGAGTAAATGAAATGAACTCTTTTCATGCAACGTAAAATAAACATTAGATTCAGCAGACACGTTTATGTCTCAACAGAGAAATACAATCAAGCCATAGTTGATCACAAAGTAAATGCTGTTAAGTCAAGTCAGCATTCAAATAAGAGCATCCTTGACAATATTCAAGTTCAGGTTAGGAAGATGAAGACAGAGCAGGTCACAACAGAAAGTGTTTTTGGAAAATGAAGGTTTCAAGAGATTATTGAACCTAGAGAGGGATGATTCTGATCTTGTCGCCAAGGGTTACTTGTTCCAACATTGAGGAACCACGATAGAAAACAGTCTTGATTGAGATCTCCTTGTGTGAGGACAAGGCGCTGTTGTAGTCATGCGCGCAGTGCTCATGAAGGGGTGTAAGCTTTTATGATCAAGTTCATATAAAATGCGGATTCATGCAGAGATTGTGGGGTCGTCCAAAGAGAATGAGAGGTAGAGTTTGAGTATAATCGGCATAGCAGTGATAGGAGAAGCTGATAGAAGAAAATAGCCCATCAAACATCTTTAGAAGAAGTAAATGGTCTGACTAAATGGCTTTAAATGCAGTTGCTCCTTTGAGAAGGAAGGTTACCAACCATAGGAGCTTAATTCCCTGGTATAATTCACATAACCGCATGTTGAAACAAAAAGGGCGTAAAACGGAAAGGAAGTGGTACCCTTGTAAGTCTGTAGACACCTATCGGAAAGATAGTCTCATAGTATATAAAAAAGCCATTCGCAAAACAAGACTAGCTTATTATTCATCATTATGATAGAGGATAACAAATGTAACCTACGTTTTCTGTTCAGCAATGTAGCAAGTCTGAAAAAGAGTCACAACTCTGTTGAGCTGTGCATTCTTGCAGCATAAAGACTTTATGACCTTCTTTAACATTAAAATCATAAAAATTAGAAAAGTAATCAACCAGGCCCACCCGGTAGCGGCTGTGGGCGTTTCTTCAGCTTTAGCGACTTCCTTAGGCTCTGACTTGACTCTAGACTGTATCGATCCTGTAGACCTCCCTGAGCTGACCTCACTTGTCAATAGAGCTAAATCAACCACGTGTTTGTTAGACCCCATCCCGACTCGACTACTCAAAAAAGTTCTTTCTCTTATTGGCACAACAATACTGGACCAGATCAACTTATCCCTAAACGTATGATATATACCACAGGTTTTTAAAGTTGCAGTAATTAAACCTTTACCCAAAAAACCTTTTCTTGACTCAGACATTTTAGCTAATAATAGACCAATACATACATTTTTATCTAAAATTATGGAAAAGGTAGTTGCAAGCCAGTTATGTGACTATTTGTATAGAAATGATCTGATTAATGTTTTTCAGTCAGGGTTCAGAATGCATCATAGCACAGAGACAGCGCTGATTCGAGACCTTCTTATGGCCTCAGATAAGGGTCTGATACTCCTTCCATTTCAATATTATCGCTTGCACAGTGCTCCTTGGGATGTTTAAAGCTTGGGAAATCTTTTTGTATCCAAATCCAGCTTTAAACTTCTCCACAACAGTATCTCGGACTTGCCTGGTGTGTTCCTTGTTCTTCATGATGCTCTCTGCGCTTTAAACGGACCTCTGAGACGATCACAGTGCAGGTGCATTTGTACGGAGACGTGATTACACACAGGTGGATTCCATTTATTATCATTAGTCATTTAGGTCAACACTGGATCATTCAGAGATCCTCACTGAACTTCTGGACACAGTTTCCTGCACTGAAAGTAAAGGGGCTGAATAATTTTGCACGCCCACTTTTTCAGTTTTTTATTTGTTAAAAAAGTTTGAAATATCCAATAAATTTCTTTCCACTTCATGATTGTGTCCCACTTGTTGTTGATTCCACAAAAAAATTACAGTTTTATATCTTTATGTTTGAAGCCTGAAATTTGGCAAAAGGTCATAAAGTTCAAGGGGGCCAAATACTTTCGCAAGGCACTGTATAATCCAGAAACTCGTGCATATATTTTCATTGCTATTCTGATGATACGCAGCTCTATTTGTCTATGAAGGCAGATGAAACAGAACCGTTTGCTAAACTTCAGGTACTGTATGTCTTAGGGACATCAAGGACTGGATGTCCGCACATTTTTCCCTCTAAATTCCGATAAAACAGAGGTTATTATTTTTGGTCCAAAGCATTTTAGGAAGCGATTAGATGGTGTTGCGATGGCTTCGAGTGCAACTGTGAGAAACTTTGGTGTTATTTTCGTATATTAATTAGGTTTGTAAAACAGCTTTCTTCCATCGCGTAATATTGCAAAGATTAGGAACATCCTTTTGCAGAGCGAGGCTGAAAAAGTAATTCAGGCGTTTGTATCTTCTAGGCTTGATTACTGTAATGTGTTAGCAATGAAGTTAGCAATGAAGTCAGTATTGTCAGATGGAGATTGGCAGTTACACAACCCAAAAGAGAAGGACACATGCATGTGTGTGGTTTGTCCCAGGGACCTAAGATTTTTTTTTGCCTTCTGTCAGAGCAATGGTGATTGCAGATGCCAGTGATGACAGGTATTGACTAAATGCATATTTTGATAGAGCAGAGAGTTAATTGCTATGGCAACAGGATAGCTTGCCTTACTGGTGTCCTTGCTTGGTGGACGCGAAGTCTCTGGTCTTTACTTCTTGTGCTTTCACACCAGGGTTAGAAATTACCACCCACCACCTACCAAATATCATTATTGCATGTTCTGGTGGGTCAATTTGTTCAGCTTACCAGCCATTGTGGTGGGTACAAAATACAGATAAAAAATTATCATAATAATGATTAAGAATAACAATCAATCAACACTATCAAGCCATCCAAGTACTATATCCATGTTGAAAAAAATCATCTGCAGAAAATTGAAGGCTGAGGAAATGGCTGCAATGATGGCATCTAGGGGATTGAAGACAGTGATTGAAGAAAAGTCATTCCTACACAGTTGCACAAAAAGGGACAGCTATTTTGCTTACAAAGGGTGTTTGTTTCATGCAAATAAAAAATATAAATGAAACATGTTACAAATAAAACGTCTCTGTTATATATTTTTTCACATGCAGTTACACGTTGTTGGTCAAAGTGCATGGCTTGTAAAACATTGAGTGGAGGGCAGGTCGCGAAATCCACCTGCTGCTGTGGCAGGTGGGGGAAACACTTCATTTTCAACCTTGTTAAAAACCTACAGGCATTAGTGTGTTTAAGCAAGCTCAAAATAATTTTCTTACTTTGTGTGGTAAACGTTGGTGTGGTTTTCCTGAGGAGAAAGCACACTGAACTTGAATAAAAGCCTAAAATCACATGATTTCATCACTCCATGAAATATACAGAACTACAACACACTCATTGATTATAGATGATTAATGCACATGACGTCCTATACTATTTTGTTGCATGCCTTTGATGACTCTAGTGCAGCAAAACTTTCTTCTCCTACCATAACCGCACATCAGTTTCAAACTGAATTATTTGGTGAGTGTCATGAAAACATGAAAAACTAAAGACTCACAGAGATAACAGCTATTCCATGTTCCTTGACATGAAACAAGCAGCACAGTGGCATGTGCAGCGTATGTCCCAACACAGGATCTTCATCTTTATATGAGAACGTTCTTATGCAGATTGAACTGATGCATTAGTTACACTTGGACTTTTTTATTTCTCTTATAGTGACTCAGACCAGAATCTACAAAATGTGTGAAAGCACCCTCAGAAGTGGGGGAGGACATTGAAAAGACTTTGACATGTGGAGTGGGGTAGCTGGGGATCAAATGACCTTCTGGTTGGTGGGAGACCAATCTAACTCCCACAGCTCACTTTAACCTTTCTAAGTCAAAAAAAAAGAAAAAAAGGCCATCTGACTACAAGGTAGAACTCTGAAAACACTGTACTGATGCCACAGACATGTTGTAATACTCCGAGCTTTAGCTGATATTTAACATTTTCAGGTCCGCCTTTTTTAGCTGCCTGAAATACGTTTCACCGCAGATCCCTTTCACAGCAGTACAGTGGTGAGTTTCTTTGCTGGTTCTCAAGTCTATTGCTCTAAAATGGGGGTGTGCTGACTGCAAATTACCTTGGGTGATATACTGATTATGAATAGGTGCCTTATACAACCCTACTTCAAAGAAATCAAACTACCCCTTTAAAGTTGGGTTTGATCTCAGGACTTCTTTGAATCCTTTTCTGCAGTATTGCTTTTCAGTGAGTCATCAGTTGCATTTGTATTCCATTCACTGACTTTTTATTCAGTCCATGAGTTGTTCTTTGTAAGGCTACAGCAGTCCTTGACAGTTTTGCATAACTACACCTATTGTAATAACCTCATGGGAATGTTATGGCTCTGTCCAACACTTGCATTCATTCAACATAATATTGGTTAAACATAAGGTTTCCAGAGACTTAATTGTCCCCACCATCCATAAAAATTCCCTTGAATTTAAATGATCTCCAGCAGCTAAAAAAAAAAAAGGAAACAAGCAATCTTTGACAGTGTCGCTATAACAGATGCTGTTGCTGTTCAGTGGCTTGCTTCATACCCCTGTTATGAACAGGTCTCATTCTGAGATTCAATCACGCGTAGCTTTTCAAGGTCAATAAAAGCGCTTTTAATATGCATCCACAATGCTGTCATCTACCGCCTTTTTTATCCAAATGGATATGCTATGTATGTGGAAGCCACATATGGTAAACACAAACACACAGCAATAAGAAATAGACTTTGTTAGCAATTAAAATTGTATGTTTTTTATTGGATACATGTCTACTGTATATAGTTTCTAATAAAATGAAATCAGATAGTGTTAAACTTTAAACAGCCTCCCTCTGTCGCTCTTGTGCAATTATTGCAGTGTCCCTGTCATTGCCAGCATGCAAGCAGGTAAAGCAACATTAAGGGACAATTTAGCCAAGCTGAGTTTTTCACCAGCGGATGGGGAATTGGGTATAGCGGTGGACTGTTTGTTTCTGTAAATCCTGCTGATCCATCTCAAAATCCAGTCTCAAACACACAGAGCTCTGTCTGGAGTTGCAGGACAAAGCCGTTCAAACGGTGCTTTCCTGACTCCTGGCATTGTCACTGACTGCCACAAAAGAACAATAAGGGGGATGTCTGACAGACAAAACTGCACACTGAAGGCTAGGCCGTTCCTTTGCTTTGCTTTTCTTTTGCTTCACTATATTCATTGACATGATGCATTTTATCATATGTTTTATTACTGCATCATTACGTTCTAATGTCAAACAGAGCTACCTGCTCCATGAATCACAGCCATCACAGTCCATTTATCTGGTAGCAGTGAATTATAGCCGCAATGCAAAGCTCCCACACGCCAGCAGGGCCTCTCCTCTATCATCAAAGTTTTGGAATATATGAAATATTGGAGCTATTTTAGACCAGTTTTCCTTGTTTGTATTTCTCTGCTTGTCTCAACAAGTGAAAACAAAGCTGAAATGATGTCTTAACGGACCATCACACGTGTAGAGCTCTCTGCTCTCTCTTTTCATCCAAGCTGTTGGGAGTATTCATTCTCACACATGTACAATCTAGGGATCATGAATGTGTGGCCACACCATGTAGATGTGTGCTTAGTGTTGCAGAAATATGGTGGTCTGGGTGCAGCCGCCACCATGACTTATTAGTGCAGTGGGACCGCTGGATGAGGCTCATTGCCTCAGATGTGGTAACAGTGACCCCCACAGGAGGAGAACTATACTAGCTTCCCTGCCAGAGGGAAACTAATTCCTTCTACCTTCACTGATTATACCCTGGGTGCATCAGTTCACAGAGGCATATTGGGCAAGGGCAAAATAATGAAATATTAATAGATCCAATACTTCCCTATCTTAAACAGAGCGTTGAAAAGCTTCCTCAGCTAGAATATTACAAGTTACATGACGCTTTGACCGGTGGCAGCATGCTCCACAGTACAGTTTGTACCGCACCGTAATCCATCTCACTCTGCAGAAAGAAAGCTTGGCTTTCCATTTAGTATCAGCATAACTGCTGAAGATGAAATTCCCAAAGGAGGATTATTGTAAGCTCTCGTGATGGTGTCATACATCTGACACAATATCTTGGGAACTATTAAAACGATCATCAGCAGTAAAGTATTTGTGGTTCGCTGGGGACGAGCACCAGAGCGCTATATGAGAAGTGTGTTTACGAATATAAGCGGGAGCTCAAGGCTGTAAACAAACCAGATCCTCAAAAGCAGGAGACTCTGCGATTGGTCTGAAGCTGAAAAGCACTGCTTCTGTGAAAGTGTGCTTTCTGTGTGCCACATGCTCAAACATGTTTTAACTGGATTATGTGCACAGCAGACCTCATTAAGAGAGGCATAATCTTGTAATGAATATCATCATATTGGGTCTTTTTGGTGTGTTTTAGATGCTGCTGATGCTCTAAGAAAAAAAACTGGTATTGCTTTATTGTCTATAATCAAAATTAAGTAAATTATAGTTAAGCATGCATGTACTGCAGTATTGTTTGTTAGTAAGCTTATAATTGAACTTTAACAGATATCTAAGGCATATAATTGACTTTCAACTCCACGGTAATTATTTGAAAACTGTCAGTATGTTAGGGTTTTCATAACTATGATACCAATAAAATCTGTAAACAGAAAACAATACACTGGTGCTACATCTTAAACAACTACAGTATTTCAGAACCAACACAATAAATTAGCAATGCCCTCCACTATACAGTATCGTTATCTGAAATAATAAGACAATGAGAGCCAGTTTGCTGACTTGTGCATTTGTGAGTTTCCTCTTACAGTATTTTGTTTCCTGCTTGTGTTGTAAATTCTAGATAAACTTGCATCTCTTGAGCGATGCTGGAAATATAATTATGTATGATATTCAAACAATGTCTTATCTCCGCAGCATCACATGAAAATAAGAACTGTGGTGCTCATATCAAATTGTGGAAAAGTGGAATAACATGTCTCCTGCGCCGAAGAGATATTAAAAGGAGACATGCAAAATGCACAAGGCGACACAATTTCCTCAGGTAAAAAAGAAGGGTCTGAGACTACCTTTGGTCATGGACAGAGTACAAAAGCCTTCTTTCAGCCTTGTGTTTATGGCTCTGTTGCCGGTATACATGTTACAGGGCCTCGAGTGAGCCACTCCAAACGCCCGTGCCCCTGCAGGATGTGTCTTTTTAAGTCAGGGTCACAGTTTCTCTGCTTCTCACATTTGAAGTACAGGAAATGCAGCATGATATGAGATTAGGTTGGAGAGACTGGATGATTCTACTCTGATCTGGGTCTGTAATGTAACAATCCCTGCAAATCTGGACCACTCACTAACTCAATGACATTTTCAGACTCAGGCGGACACAAGTTAAGTGATACAGTTGTGTATTTTGGTGTTTTTAAATTGACAATCAATTCAGTTACAAGTTACAAGATATAGTCTCTCAAGCAAAGTAGTTTTTTTTAGATAATTATTATCATATTTCCCGTCTGAGTAAAAGTGCACAATACCGGTCACCATGGTAAATGCACCACTTGTATTTGTTTGTTTGTTGTATTATAGACATTAACAAGGGATGAGCAGTAGATTAGGCGCATAACAGCAAATAGAAGATTATATAAAGTGAATCATCTGTCACTTTGTTCTCCATCTGCCCATGACATGGATGAATAACACTGTCCTCCACCCAGGCTTGAAATACCAGCCGTCAAATGGCATGCAGTTGCTGTTCCTCTCCTGTCCTCGGTGTACACATTTATGTTCTGTGCTGCACCTAAAGCATCACGTTCGACCTATTATCGTATCAGTTACCCATCTGGCAAAGCCAAATATTATTTTGTTGTCAATGTCCAGCGAATGCCAAATGTTCCCTGTATGACTTTAGCTGTGTGTTCTCCAGCTGCTGTCTGCTTGGCAGGAGACTGAACCGAGCGGGTTACAGGGCCGCGTTGCTCGTTGAATCTGCATGCTAAATAGAGTATTACAGAAACATACAAACAAAGTCTGGTGCTTCTGAACGGTAAGTTTGCTGGAGCTGCTGTGCTTTTTAGAAATGTATGTTGTACTTTTCATTTCGGTACTGTGTGGCTGCAAAAGTGGAAAAGTGGAACTGATTTTACACACAATTCACACAAGTTTTGATTATATCACATTTCATGAATTCCTCTTAATTTCACTGCTATAAAGGTTGAAAGATTATGAGTCTGTCTTTATTTGATGCCACAGAAAAACATATATAATGCAAGCATAGTGCGTGAATCTCAACAGCACAAGAACAAAGAGTGCTTAACTATGAGCAGCTGCTCCAGGTGGAGGCCCCCTTTTCTCTCTTCTGTTGTTTGCTCTCTCTCCCGGCCTCATCACCTGGGAGTTACTGTTGATGCCCCACTAACAGTGCACCTGCAGACAGCATGGGAGCATGCTGCAGCTCGGGAGTGCCCCTTTTATCACAGTCTTCATCTCTCCTGCTGGGGTTGCACCAACCGAAAGGCTGTGGTCACGACCCCTTGCTGTAATTCCCCACGACCACAAGTACTGGCCACACCTGGGGGTGTGTATGTGTGTGTGTGGGAAGGGAGGGAGGTCTTTCCTTTAGTGTTATATGACTCCTGCAAAAGCCTGTATTGAAGAAAAACAAAAAACAAACAGATGAGTACATGGTGTTGCAGATATGTAGACCATCCTCAGCAACCGTGTTAATAAAAATTCATGTGAGTCATTCACGGTTATTAAGCCCAATAATTACAAAAAAATGTTGTCAGAGAAAAGTGTGGCACTGCAGTGGCATTTCTTTTGCCACCGCAACGTTAAACATAACCCTGAAAAGGTCTTGTCCTTTTGGTCTTGCTCTGCCGTGCCACTCTCCAATTAAATGTGAAGTATCAGGAGCAGATATAAAATATGCAACACTTCAGTCTGAGTAGGCAAATGTGAAACACATCCTTCCTTGTGTTTTAAAGTAAAGAAAACCAATTTGTGCGCAGGGATAACATGTTCCGATTTCCTGCTGTATGAGCTCTCGTCAGACTCTTTCAAGCGCTTACGATCTTGTTCTAGATCAAACATTCCACTTATATTGCCATCTTTGCTCTGCAACAACACAAATACACACTTTGCAGGCAAGCATACATTAGAGGGGAACATAGCAGTGTGACACAGATAATTTATGACACAAGGCAGAGATGTTTTGTGAAATGCAGCGGATCAAAGAAAAAAAGTGAAACCAATGCAGTCAGAGTAATAGCACTGCAGAAAGAAGAAGGCCACGTCATTAAGGAGGAACTAACATCTAACCTACATTAGATTAGCTTACACATACAATTTGCCATCACCTCCCACATTTCCAGTCTTTGTATAGTATTTGTAAGTAAGCACAGAGACACCAATTGTAGCAACATGAAATTAATTACAGTGCAGCATGTTCACCCAGTGGGCTACACACACTGAGAAGCTGGCAATTGTACCCAGCTAGCACCTTTCCCTGAATCACACACGCAGCAAACACACACACACTTTTATCTCTTTCGTTCAATTAGACACTGTACTTTTTTAATTCTTAAAGAGAATCTTCTACCCAAACGTTTAATGAATTTATCTTCCTCCTGGACTGAACCTGAACATAACCTAAAACCCAAGCCAAGAATAAAATCTGGCAGTGGCACACAAATATCCCCATATCTAAATGAATAAATCTCTCAATGAAAATTACTTTATGGTTTATAGGTTAACAGTTTTGCAGTTTGTCTTTACTGAGTTTGATGGACATATAGTGGACACACAGTCAAGGCTTGAATCAAAATTATAAGTAAATTAATTCAAAAGCAGAATATGCTTCTCTTATTAATTGACCTTCAGTTTTAATGCTCCACATCTCACCCTTGCACTCTTTACATGGAGAAACTGAAGATAAAGTTAGAAAAAAAGTTAACGCCACTGTCAAGCGCTAGTGTTTCGTTTATCCACTCTGAGCTGCTGTAGAAGCACGTTGATGCTGCATCAAGACAAACCTGTTTTCAGAATATGAAAATGCAGGGATTTGTATTGTCATGCAATGAAAAGCTATTGAAATACATCTCTTAATGACAACGTATATCCCGTTCTGCTAACAGACATCCCTAAATGTAGCACACTGAACCTTTTAGAGTAGTAATGAAGAGGGTTTATGCTTTAAATCATCTTGGAGAACAACATAGGATGATGACAGAGCTGGGATGTAAATGGGTTCCTTCGAGAGCTTATCTTTAATAGGATATTTTGGCTGCGATTTTTTACCAAAAAATACAAATAAAAATTTCAAATGATACTATAACATATTCGTGTTGAGCGTCCCCATCTCATAAATTAAAATAGCATGATATTACCCAGTTTGCTTTTCTCGGCATAAACTCCATCATTGAAAGCTTTTAAGTTTTTCTTCTCCTTTCCTCAGGATCCCCAGCAGCCACTGCCACACCAGCGCCTACTGTTACAAGCTCTGTTCACACAGCATACAAAAACTACTAAAGAGTTTATATTTGCAATGAAACCATGGCAGCTTACTTCAGTGCTTCTTTTGTCTAGTTTCATGCGTTGTAGTTGCGAGACAATCCAGGCTATGTAAACACTGACACCAACAGTGATTTTACTGCTGGTCTACAAAGCACTGAATGGTCTTGGACCAAAATCCATGCTGGATCTGTTAGTCCCTATGAAGCTCCCAGACCCCTGAGGTTCATCTGGATCTGGTTTGTTGTGGTTCCCAAGAACCAGAACCAAGCAAGGTGAGGCAGCGTTCAGTTATTCTGCTCCTCACCGGTGGAACAAACTTCCTGTAGACCTGAGGTCTGCTCCAACTGTCAGCTCCTTTAAAACAGGGATAAAAACATTAAAATTACTGTTTACTGAAGCGTACTCTTAAATTAAATACTTACCTGCTGGACTCTGCTGCCCTTATTTTTAACAACTTGTGCGTTTTATTATTTTACCTCTTTTCTCATAATTTTATTTCATTTTATTTTTTATTTAAGCGTAGGCTACTCTCAAATTAAATACTTTTTGAAAGCCACGCAAAGTTATGGATAAGCCCTGAATACAGGCATTGTGACGTAGAATTGTCAAATTGGTTTGATTCACCGCACGAATCGGCACAGATTACTTTCTAATACTGTATTTTACCCAGTCTTTATATGTTTTGACCGTATAGAAACGTAATTCTCGTCAGTTGTGTGAAATAAGCCCTGAATACAGGCATTGTGGCATAGAATTGTCAAATTGGTTTAATTCACCGTACGAATTGTTACAGATTACTTATGTAATACTGTATTTGACCCGGTCTTTGTACGTTTTGACCGTATAGAAACGTAATTCTTGCCATTTTAAGAATGAGATGTGTACCTGCTGTACTCTACTGCCCTTACTTTTAACAACTTGTGCTTTCTATTATTTTACCTCTTTTCTTATCATTTTATTTCATTTTATATGTTATTTATGTTTTAATTATGTCTTGCCACTTTTAATGTTGATGTAAAGCACTTTGAATTACCTTGTGTTGAATTGTGCTATACAAATAAACTTGCCTTACCTTGCCTTGATACCAGCCGTAAACGTTGGGAGAGGCCGTTATCTTTTCACAACAAGATGTTGAAAGATCCTTGTGTTCGTTTGTCTGGTGCACCATAAGAAAACCAGTGAAATAGAATCAAAGTTAAAGGGATTGTGACATGAAAAACACATTTTTCTTGATTTTTTGTGTTTTGTTGGGTGTCTTGACATCAATTACACCCAAAAAACAACAAACTTTTAACATTCAGTGTATTGTGTGCTTTCTGGGATTTTCCGCATAACTATGCAAAAACGGCGCATGTGGTTTGGTGGCGGGCCGTTACGTAACGGCCCGCTAAATCACCGCCCCCTCCACCCAGCTCCCTGTCTCCTCTCCTCTCCAGTGCACCATAAAGGCCGATTTATGGTTCCGCGTTACACCGACGCAGAGCCTACGCCGTAGGGTTACGCGGCGACGCGCAGGGTACGCTGAACCCTACGGCGTAGGGCTCTGCGTCGATTTAACGCGGAACCATAAATCAGGCTTAACACGGAGCTGTTTAGTGTTTAGAGCCTCTTTTGTTCTAATCACCGGAGGAAAACTGCTAAGAACACCCGCGGCCACTGACTGGACTTAAGATAAGGTGACACTGCTGCTTGCATGCCTTTATTTTTATGATTGTTTGCTGTGGTTCGCCGTGCTGCTTTTCCGTGCATGCTTCGCCTGTCGCTCCCGGCTTAACTCTCCGACGCCGCTGTGAGCGTATGGTTGGAGGAGGAGGAGGAGCGGAGGAGGAGCGGAGCAATGATTGACAGGAAAGGGGGAAAAGGAAGCATTTTTCACGGCGCAAAAAAACACTGTAATAAAAAGCCAGGAATAGAGTACTAGAGTGAATATTTTCTTGTTACACTCTTTTAGACACATTTGAGGGATGTTGGCCAAGACTTTTAATAGTGTTAAAAGCATGTTAAAAATGATGTCACAATACCTTTAATACAAGCTTTTATTATGTCGTTCACAATGTTTTCCGGCCGAAGGTACACTTCTCTCAAACCACATAGGCAGGAGAGGAATGCACACGGTGGTCATCAATCTAGTTGAATTTATACTCAAAAGGGAGGTGTTCTTTGTACCTGAACCCCATTGGTGGAGCCAGCTGCCCAACATATCAGACCTTCAGTGTCCCTGTTTATTGCTTCCTACTTAGGATGTCAACCCAGATAACAGATAAGACCCCTCAATGTTGAAATATCTGTTTCTCCCCATTGTCTTCACTTAACGAAGAGTAAATATCTGAACTATCTGAACTAAATCCTGCAAATAGAGAAAACAGTCGAGCCATAAACAGGGGCTGATTCTGCGACTAGAGAAAACAGCTGAACTATAGCTGAACTCCTGAATAGGAGATACTGTAACTTTGCAAATACTGAGAAAAACCACGAAAAACCCTTCAAACTCTTAAACAATTTCATGAAATCCTAACAATGTGCACTTAAAAATCAAGCTAAAGTGACTGATAGTTTCTGATAACATGGGCACAAAGGCTGTTGTTGTTGTCGTCGTCGTTGTCGTCGTTGTTGTTAAGTATCATGGCCGGCCCATTTTGTTTGTACCCTCAATCCTTTGGCAGCGAGGGTCAGTTTCAGTAGAGGTAAGTGACCAAACACATAATTATCTTCACCTTCCTGCTAGGGTAGCACAAGCTAGAAGATAACCAAATGACAAAGACGACAGTTTGACAAAGAAAATTGTATATACATAATGTGTTTAAAAAAAAAAAAGAAAGAGGTAAATGGTTTCACCTCAAGTCACTGGGGGTGCTGCCATGGCAATGATTGCTGCCACCGATGGCACCTTAATTGTGGTCAGGCAGGTGCAAAGCGAGGTGTTGAAAGAGAAAGCCATTAAGTCCTTTTCAAGCCTTCCCCGGCTTCATGGTGGATGCTCCTGTGGCTCAGTCATCCTGATTCAGAATGACAGCGTATTTTACCTGCATGGCAAATGTGTTGTATTTCCAAGAACAACGCAAGAACAGCGTTGCTCTGCGAATGATTATCTTGTTGGCTTCGTTTTGTGTGATCATCGAACGCAAGTCAGGAGTGTTGCAATCAAATTAGAGGAAATGAGAGCTGACTGGCTGCTCAATTTGAATCAGGCTCCATTTGTTTCTGAAAGGTTTGCCCGTCAACATAATTTTATTGTATCAACAATACCAGCACGGGTGGAAATGATAATTTTGCGGAATAATTATTTTGTCTTCTCATAGTATAAATCATTAAACATTACAAGTCCTGCATTTCATAACTTTCAAGAATGGCTAGTGGCAGAGTGCTAGCAGGGTCTTCAAACCACAACAAATCTTTTTGACACAATCTGTCTCTCAGCTCCTCCCACATCCCCAGCAAACAGACCCGTCTCTTTGAAAGAAGACACAGGCAAGCACAGCGAATCCCATCAAAATGAAGGGCCTTATTAGTCGTGTCAAATACTGATATTCACCACGGCAAAGTGCACAGAAAGCAGTGTTGCAGCAGGCCATATTAGCAGCTCAAGGCAAAGCACCCCCGACAATCCACTTGTGATGGTGTGATGGGAAGCATATGAAAGGCATCAGAGATGACGTGGGATCTGTCTTTAATAGTATGGGCTGCCTGTAATCACCTCTCTGTCATCTGCTAATGGAATCTACAGGGAGATAACAGGCACAAGAGGATAAAGAGGGTTGAAAACATTGCAGCACAGGAAAAATATAAAGAAAAAACTCTTGATCTTAGCAGTGTCAAAGCATTACAACATTTGAGGCCCAGCATTTGCAGAATTAACTAAGAAGGAGAAAATGAGGCTTTTTTTAATGAGGCTTTTATTTTGCATTCATAATCAATTTCAAGGAGCCAGCACATTTAAATATTGACACTCTCCTCCTGCTTGCTTATTAACCTTTCTTCCAACTTGGTGTTGTCGACCCAAACATGAGGCTGGTCATAACTAAACAGTCAGACACTTTTTCCTTTTTGGGCCTTTAATCAAACTAGATAATTTCACTCCACATTGTCATCAATTAAATTGATGAAGGACCTCTACCTTATAAGTGTGGTCTGGAGTTCCTTGATTGTGAACATTTCTTCTTTTTTTTTTTTCATCAGATCTCAATGTAATCAGCGCAGGAGAGATTATATTATAAGTTATTTGGCTCTTTGACAAGGTAAGAATTATAATGGTAGAAACAAAAACAGAAGATGGACGATGGCTGCTCACCGGGAGGCGGAAAAACAGCAGTCTGAAATCCTGCTGGAACAAAAGCAGATCCCCCCCCAAAATACCTGGAGTAAACTGAGCCCCCCTGGATTTAAACTGATGGATAGATGGATGCATTAGTGGAATTTATCCCGATTGTGCACACTAAATGCACCTTTTCACCTTGGGGTAGGGCGTGTATTGTTTGTCTCGCTTGTCACTCCTCTTGATGAGCTGCCTACTTTAAAAAATGACAGCTAGTCTGCAGCGCATCAAACACAAGCAGAGATGAGAACAGGCAGAAGCAATTGCATCAATGGGAGGCTGATCATTGGCCCCAATATTGTAATTTTAATAATACAACCTTGTTTTTAGAGGAATTAGAATTTTGTACACGTAACCACAAGTAAAATGCTATACCTTGGAGTTTACTTTTGAAAAAATACATGATAAATTTTGAATTTGATGCAAGCAACACATTACAAAATGTGACAGAGGCATGTTTACAACTGTGTTGCATCACTTCTTCTTTCATCAATATTCTGTGAGGAGACCAACCGCTGTAATTTGAAAGCAAAACGTTTTCCTATGCTTGTGTGATTCTGGTTGCACAACAGTCTGGGTTGTCTTTTGATGTGTTTTTTTTTTTTTCATAATGCTCCAAATGCTACCTGCAGATAACATGTCTGCGCCTCGACTGCTCTACTGCTGAGCCGGGCCGTTCATATATGTGCAGCAACTTGTTTGGCGTTGGCTCGCTGAAATCTCTTGAGAAGCAAAGCGCATCGGGGAACGCAACATCCACAGCTTGTTATACATGTTGAAGAAGTTAATTATGCTGAATGTTTGACTCTAATAGGAGCAGATTGGGTGGAGGCCGCTTGAACGGAGGAGGTCTTGGGAGCCGGTAATGGTGTCAGGGAGGAGGAGAAGGTTACATACTAAGATTCCCTGTTTAGCACAAGTTGCTTTTACTTAAATGGAGTTCAGAACATGTCAGTGAGGGCTTACATGCACTCATTCGGTAGATTTAACCTTTTTTTAACCCATAGACATCTCTTTACAATTGAACATATTTTCTGTAATCTTTTATTCCACCGAATGAGAAAAAAGTGAGACTTCTGGAATGTTCTTTGACTTGCATTTCTCTGGAGATGGTACATTTGCAAGATATTTCCTATTTTATGCTTTAAATTCATTTTATTTGTACATATAAAAATATCCCTCAAGAAGTGGATGTTTACAATAAACATCCACTTCTTGAGAGAAACAATAAATTGCACAATAAGCTGGTAAGGGGGAAATTTAGTGTTAGTGAAGAGGTGAAAAAGAAAAATACTGGTGTTATTTTAGACAGGTGATGTCAACAGGTAGTTATCGTTTGATACAGAAGCAGCATCCACGAAGGCTGAGCTTTTGAGAAACAAAAATGGGAAGAGAATCCTCACCTTTTCAACAAATCTGTGAGAGAAACCACTGAACAGTATCTTTGTCCAGATGCAGCACTGATGTCTAGAAAACTGTTCATCTTAGGGTAATTAGCGATTCCAAACTGACCTTGAAGGGAGTGTGCATGGTTATTTGTCTTTCTTTGACCCTGCAAGAGACTGGCGTCCTGTCCCAAGTAAATGGGAAAAACAGCTGACTTTTGTTATATCATCCCAATTTTTTGTGTGTCGTATAATTTACTGAATGACTTCTATTTGTGTTGTAGTTTGATGAGTTTCCAAAAATGTTGCTTTGAAAGGAACATGTTATTAGCTGAGCCAAGCCGCAGGGAAGTAATTACTAAGTAACTACAATACATGTCCCCCAAAAAACTAACTAAATCTCCCCAGATAATCCAGACAAACTAATTCATCTAAAGTGCCAAATGCTGAGCACTCATTGATCATGAGGTAGAAGCAATTATACGCCAGTCAGTGTCAAAGAGAGACGGCCTCTTTCCAGAACGCTTCCCTCCACTCTGATTTTATGCTTACAGTGGCATATTCATAATTACCCATGCTAATCAAGGTGGGGGTTCAGAGTAAGCCATTCTATTGTGTCAGCATCTCTGAGTGTCAAAGCAGTCAACAGCCAAATCACATCTGCGCCATTTGGCAGAGATTACACAGACAATTCCCACCACTTTACAATCTTTGCAGAGTAATCTTCTGTGTCAAACTATCAGCATCAAGTCATACACATGCTGATAAATGAGCAGGTGTACATTACACGGGCTATCTATTAACCAAACATACTCACTTCCCCCTCACAATGTATGAATTCAGCTTACAAGTGGTCCAGGAGAGAACTTAATCAAAAAGTTTCAGAGGTAAAGCTTAACCTTTGGCATGAACAGCAGGACAGTTACTCATTCTACTGTTGACAATGCATGCAAATAGTGTACAAGACTATTTACTCACAATACCTTGCTTTATGATATTCACATACTGTACACTTAATACTATCTTAAGGTTTTCACAGATATACCTTTTGACTGTGAAGTGCTGCATTTACATGTTTGGATTAGTGCTTTCTTTTTTACCACTAGTGGTTGAAATCCAGTAAATGTAATTTTCTGTCAGTGCCCTGATTAAAGGAAGCATCCTCCGTGAAATAGCACTTCAGCCACCACAAAGCCTTAAATGATTACGACATAGAAAACGTCTACCTCTCTAATTTCAATAAATCACGGGAAAAAAAGAATTAAATAAATTGATATTAATGAGGATCCGTAAGCACAATTAAACATTAATTCCAAATAACAAGACAGCCATTGCAATGCTCACTTAATATGGTCATTTAAATTCTGACGAGACAAAGGAAATGTTGTAAATTCCTCACACATGCTATTATACAAAAAAAGAAAAGAAGTGTCTGAAATGAGACTTCATCCATGAGTCCATCTCCAGTAGCAATATGCTAATATCCTTACATTCTTGATATATTCAATTCAAATCAATTTTATTTAGATAGCATCTATTACAGTATTACAGTACATGTTGTCTTTCCAGAGACCCAGAACATGACCCCCAGAGCAAAGCAATCATGTTGCTGCACATATTGCTGAAACTTGCAGGAATATATGCTGCAAGTCGAATTTTTATGTGTGACAGTAAAAAGTTTCAAATATAAGTATGATTTGAGAGGATCACAAAATCTGTGGATCAACCAATTGTAAACATTAAAATTTGATTTAAAGAAAATGTATTAATGCAAAAGATATTACAGTTTATATCAAAGAGAATGTCTTAACTAAATCAACAAACACACCTACATATACATTATTTTGTAGAAGTCTAATATAAATCAAATCCTCTCCCATTTAGTTTCTGTCACTGGTTTAGATAAGTTATGTACATTCAGGAAAACACAGCATTGCTCTTACAAGTTTACTAAAATGCTTTCTTTAAAGCAGCACATAGGAACTTTTGAAAGGGTTATCTCAAGTGGGCCCCCTATAGGCATGGAGGGTAAGGTGCTTTTACAATACTCAGAAATATATGATCATGTTTGGTCAGCTTGCCACACTACTTTTATGCCTGCCATCATTACTCTCTTGCGTAATTTACCTGGCTCTGCCATGATGTCCCCTGTCCCTCTGCGAGCTAGTCTCATCGTTCGTGATGTGTGACATAGTGCCCTAAAGCTATGTGCAGTTGTCACAAAAGACAACCAGGATGGATGGCCGTAGTTACTTTGTGGTGGTTTTTCCCCATAGTGAGGACAGGAGACTGTAGGAACCATACAATGTTTCTTCCAAAAAATCAAATATTTCTTCAAATTAAATTAAAACCGATATTTTAACATGAAAAATATATATATTCGATGTTGTTTTAAGTATGCAGATAAAGCAGTATAATTATGCATGCTCTCATTTGCACAGTTATCAAACATAAATTGAACAGATTCATATCTATTTTAGACATTCCATTTTCAATAGTCTGAAAAAGTGGAGCTTTGAACTATTTTATGTTTGCTTTCAACCACCACCTGCCAATGCTTAAGATGCTACAAGCTCGGATGTTGTGTAGCTGGAATAAGTGAACCTATATTTACTTAATGCCTGCTGTTTGAAGCAAGTTTGATCATACTTTTGACAATGAAGCAAAATGTTGGCGTAGTGGGCCATTAAACTAAAACAATGAGTTTAAAGTACTAAAATGTTCAATGGGGGGCAAATCTGAACTGTAGGTATGCCGGTCAAGCACACACTCTTTGCACGTGAAGCCATGTTGTTGTAAGATATGCAGAACAAGTCCCAACATTGTCCTACTTAAATAATCATGAACCTCCATGGAAAAGGCATCATCTTGATGGGAGCATATGTTTCTCCAATATTCCAATGTAAACCTCGGCATCAATGGTACCTCTACACATATACAAGACACTCACACACCCCCTTACCATTGCAAGCCCTTTTCACACTTCGGTGGCATCAATGTGCGAAAATAGCAAATTAACTATGTTCTTGTTAAGCTACTGCTGTTCCCTTTTGGTAATTTGCACCAATCCAACAGAGACAGTTGAGTGCTACATCAGTGTGCTCTAACACACAGCAAGCCAGGGTCATGGAACCAGCTGAGTGACAACAGTATTATATGAGAGGTGTGCTCCACCATGCTGGCACATTGTTATACACGTGCAACCAATTAGGGCTTTGTGACTAACTCCATATCAGGTTCAAGCCTGCTCATGATGCAACGTCAACATAGCAAGGAACCCTATGCCGTAAGCTATGATGTAGCCTGAAAACCTCTCATCAAAAGGTACTAGGTGTCAAGACAACACAAAAAGACGTGCTAAAAAAAAACAGACAAAATGAGAGTTTAGGCTCATCCAGGAGCTGCAGTTGACTTATGTTTTCTTCAGACTGAGTAGGGAGCTGTTTGAAAGCTGATCATTTCAAGAAACATTGTATTATGACAGTAGAAAAAATTTGATTCTCCTCCAGTTTAAGCCCAGTTTGCTTGAGATTTCTTTCCACAGCAAAGCTTTATTCCTTATGTTAGCATGTCTTCAAGCTCTTATTATAGGGCTCAGGTAATAATTGGGGCATCACCAAAATCATTTTTCACTTCTTTGTCTTTGGGTGGGCGGTCTTATTTAATAAAGTATACATTGTATAAAATGCAGGGGGATCTTTTGTAACTTTTTTTTCTTTTTTGTATTTGAAGCAAGCGGATTGATGCAATTATATGCCAGTTCATTCATTTTTATTCATTTTTTCTGATTCAATGTAACGGCACCACAATTTTACCCTTTTTTCCCATTATGATTCTGAAACAGAAAAAAAGGAATGAATAATACACATATTGAAATGGTCCTTATCATATCTAATAAGAAGAAACTGCAATCTAGATTTCCTAAAAGTAATAAAAAAGGATGATCCTTCTATGCCCACTTAGGACGACCTCACATGACAGCAGTTACTATGCAAACGTCTGCTATCCTACCAACTTAAGAATATCATTCATGGGGCAGTCCTAGCTCTGGAGGTATTCAGAAGGTTGATGGTTTTAACCATTGAGTCGTCACCTTACATCGCCCTCCATGTGCTACTCCTGATTATGCTGCTTTTGATAAAAACATCTACTATAATATAATAATAATATATAATAATATAATAATAAAAGTATTTAATGTAATTCATGTGGGAATATAATGCAATGTAATATTACCATAATGCAATGCATTTACAGTTACTACTCATAAAGATTTACAGAAGCTTTACCGGGAAATTTCTGGTCATTTACAGTAAAAAAAAAAAAAAAAGAAGTAAAATACAGTAAAGGGTACCAGTGTATGTGGAAGAGTTACTATGCTCACTCATCTCTTTTTAAATCTTAAAAACAATCAACAATGTATTTATTGTAAATCACATTTGGAAGACTGCTCGAGGCCATCAGTTTTACTGAGCAAGTGACTGATGTATGGTATTGATTTCAACAGGGACCCCTCTAATCAGAATCATGGTAAAATCAATAGCTGGCACTGCCTGAGGTCCTGTTCATGCTTCAGTGTACACATCTGAGCTAAACTCCCCAGCTTTGAAACAGTCTGGTCATTTGCTTAAAGAAAATCGAGACTCACTGCAATGAGGAGGACTGTTGAGATAAACTGAAGGAGACGAGCAGAGATAAAGGAGAGAGGCACCGACATGGAAGAGGGAAGAGAGGTTTTAGTCAATGAGGGCTTTGGTGTGAGTGAAAACTATTATGGAGGCTTTCTTACCCAAAGCTTCAATCAATCAAACTTCCAGGGTGCAACAGAGGATCTACAAGCCATGCCACCCACCACCTACACCCCCCCACCAAACACACACACACACACACACACACACACACACACACACACACACACACACACACACACACACACACACACACACACACACAAACGATTCACTGTGAGATCCAGTTACAGAGCTGTCCCATTGCTGTCACATTTCACTTCCTCTTCTCTCTGACCATGTTCTTCGCCCTTCGCTTTATGTCAATGAGTGATATTGCACAGCTGTTTCTCCGTGTTTACTCACTGCATCACCTTCTGGGAGAAGGAAAAGCAGGATGAGGATAGATATAAGCCTATCATCTTAAGACACGGCTTTACATCACTTGTTGAGCAGTCACATCCCATGGATAGCTAAATGAAGCAAGCAGAGCGGAACTTGGAGAGGCTACAGAAAGACTGCTAAGTTTCCAACAGCATCTGGTCTGTTGCCAGGCCAGTATACAGCCTTTGGCATCCTACCATTTACCAAAGCTATTCAACCTTATCACTCACCTACACAGAAACAAGGGAGAGGCATGTTTGGTGGAGTAGCAAATTCAAGCACAGGAGCAGGGTCAAAGAAGAAAGGATCATGGAATAAAAGAACATTAAGCCTTAAACAACATTTATAGTAGTAAAACTAATTTGTGTTACTGTTATTTCCTTAAAAAAAAAACCTAACATGATCTTGAGGAAGGGTAAGAAATGGATTTCTTTGATTTGTACAGCATTTTCTAGAGCAAGAAGTCACACAGATGAGCACTAATGATGATCGTTGCATCGTCTCTAATGCCAAAGTCAAGAGGTGGTGCCTTGTGTTTAACATATGAGTTTCATGTTGATAGAATATTTTTCTAAACATTTAAATGAGTGCAAATTTATTCCTTGACATAGCCGCACAAAAGACTAGGCGCAACATTGAAAGCTTATCTCCTTTCTACAACTGATTGGTACTGCTTTAATGAAAAGCCTGAATCACGGAAAGATATCTCATTCTTCCCATATAAACATTAATTATGTTCCTCAGGTCTTCAGGTCTACATGCTATAATTTTCAAAAAAAGAACCCCCCCCACTCCCCTCGATGGATCCATAATGGGAGACTGGGAATGCAGCTTCTTAGTCTTTGGGAAACTGCAAGCTGTGTACTGTGAATACTATGCAATATGCAATACTTAGGCCATCCTGGTGAAATACCCATGAATACATACTAACCTGCTTGTAGCAGTCAGTTGCACACTTGAATTTATTTAGTATGCAACTAATTCAATTCAATTTAGCACACAGTCTGGGTAGTTTCAAGGGATTGGAGGTTGTGCAATGGTTCACATTCTGCATATTGTGTACTACATTTAGGCAAAATTAGTAAACAGGAAGTTCCATACAGACTGGAAAATGGCCCTTGTTTGCTGAGTGCAGAACTAGCCACCAAGCAGGTACTATGCAAACGTATTTTCACGGTGATGTCGGGGTTAAGGAAAGAAAAGCCCACACACCGAAGGCACGTTTCTACTAGGGGTAGTTCCCGATATATTTTTCGGGGCCTGGCCATTTGTGCGTGTCTCCAATACCAGGAATAACGCCGTAAAAGTGGCCTTCAAGGAACGTTTACTGGGTGAAAAATGGCCCTTTACTAGGAGAGGCTCCTAAACTTTACTTACTTACTTACAAACATAAGTATTTTATCTGCCTTTCACATTACAAGATGGGTTATGTGCCTATGTTACGTTGTAACATGTTGAACTAGAGTAAATGAGACAACGTACAGCAACCTGTCATGTGTGCCAGTTTGCCAGGTATACATTTAAACAGCTGGAGCTTTATTTGATAAAATTCTAACTTGTGATACTTTTAAAACAGTAAAATATGAAATGCATAAATCCAACAAGTTTCTTTCTCATCTTACCAAATAGCATACAATTGACAGCACTGGAATTGTAATAGGTGTAAAGTCTATCATCTGGTTGACAAAGGTTTATCACAGGTCACTTATCACAGGGTTCTAGCCTCCATACTGCACCATACTATATTAACCAGTGGGGGGTGGAAGTACCAGTGACACTCAGTGGCAATCACCACAAGGGGAGCAATTATCATAACATTAAATAGTGATAAACACCGCAGCACAGCGATCGTCAGAGCATCTGGGCTGTCGCCCCATCATCCGTCAAAACCACACCCGAGGCCAGGAGCAGTCATGTAGTGATACATTACAATGGAAAGAAACAGGTGCTATCGTAGATTCTAATTACTTTGTTCTATCAATTATGTACAAATTCTTGCACGGCCTGGGGTGTACCACACACTCCCTGCACCAGCTCAGCTGTAGCTGCATAGCATGCAGACTTTCCATTAGCCGTTTCTGTTGATCCCTTCTGATGACTAAAAAGACTTTATTTTCTACAGTGGCTTTTCAACACAGGTAGAATAATAAACATTAAAAAAAGAAAGGAAAAAAAAAACCATTTCACACACTATTGGCATTTGTCGCCTTAAATCCTCTCTGGTAAAAGGAGTGGGGTCTTTTGTCTTCCACTCAGCCCTGTGAGCATCGGTTTAGACACACAGGTGCACTGCTGTTTTGTGTTTTTAAGCTGTAACGGTCTTCCAGGCACTTGTGGTTTCTGCCTTTGTTTTGCACACTCCTCAGGTTTTCTCTTAGCTACTCAGTGCACAAGAACATGCTAATGAGGGGGTAAAAAGCTGCTTACAACCAGTTTTTTTTTCTCTCTGTATTTAACTTAGTGTTTGTCACTTGTACAAGGTATACATTTTTTTCACAGCAGGTCACATCTTTAAAACAGAAGCACATTCAGACAAAACCAGCTCCAACAATGGATTAATCATTGCTGAACTATGTTTTGTTTCTCTTTTCCTTCACCCTCTTTTTATTAAGCACTTTCATAGCAAGATAATTATATATTATTTATTATTATGTATTATTATGAGTTATGGTTCAGCCTATGTCATTCAGCATATGTAGTTCAGCATGTGAGTGTCAAAAAGATAGATCAAATAAATAGTTTTGACGCTACAGTTTGTAGTTCGATTATATGGTTAGAGATTTTATCAAATTGTGCAACAATAAACACAGCAATCTTTCACAGGCATAACTAATGGCTTACGGTTTCATGGCTTTGTGTGCCTAAAAAAGTTTTGCAGTTTTTCATAATAAACTTCAATTTACAAGGGAAGTTAGATAACATGTCCAAGTACGACATTATTCTCCAAATTGTTGTTTTAAGGGGAGGAATTGCTCCGTAAGTTGTGTTTCTGTTTCTCAAACCAGAGCTGTTATGTCAGAGATACAACTGTATTTTACTATTTTTATTTAAAATAGTAATTTCTGCCACATCAAACATCAGGAATTTTGTCGTTAAGGAAGGTAAAAAGTCGAGAACAAAGAGTACTGGGTCACTTGATATATAAGCTAGCTCATAAGTACAAGGGGAAAAATCCAAGACTGTGGAGATAAATGTTTCTCGAAGTATTTTAACAGATCTATCCATAGCCAGTCATATCCTCTTTAATACAACCGATATCAACTGATGTCATTGAAGCGCCTCACTTAAAGCCTCCAGGCACCGCACCTGCCAGTGAGCTGCAGTCACAGACCGTTAACCTCAAGATCTAGAAGTGTTTGCAAGTCAACAAAGCTTAACACTCTGCCACTTTCTTCCTTTGACAAGTTAAAGCTGGATTAAGAGTTCCTAAGCTTCATATAAGTGACTGAAAGATTCCCACTAAAGTGAGCTCAGGGTCCACATCCTGCCACTGGACTCAAGGTAAGAAAGATAAATGTTGTACCACTATCTCAACCAGAAAAGGATCTGTTCTTATACTTTTTTAATCGCTCAAGTTACTCTCTAAAATACTTTTCAGTTAAATTGAACTTAATTTCAAGATAAGGTGCACATTAATTAATTCTCATGTTACTACATGAGCTCAAAAATGTTTCTATTAGCTGTACATTTAGCCATTGCGTGACCCTTTTATGGTGGATGTGAAGCTCTAATTATGAAGATATAAAGTTTAAATTTTAAGTTATATTTGGATATTAATATATACAGTAAAAGAGAGCATGTATGGGAGCCATTTTAATTTATTTGCTTATTTCTGTGAATATTTCTAAATTTTTCTTGATGTTTGATTTTGGAAATTTTAAAAACGTAGCATTGCTTTGTTTGGCAAATAGGAGGATGCAGGCAGACATCAGACAGCATGAAATGCAGTTAAAAAAAATAGTACAGTAAGTTCATGTACAACCATGTTAGTATAGGTGGGTGTGTCTGTAGAATAGCTTCAGTGCTTGTAAATAATTTTGTATTTGTATCGTTCATATTTTTGTAGTGTACTATGTATTATATATCAGTATAATGCTGTATCTGCAGTCAGAATTAATGTCATGATTCATTAAACTAATGAAAAACAGAGAAGTGCATTAAGTATAGAAGATAATGCATTGCCTTTATAAGAGTATAGAGCATCCTGGGAAAAATGGGCACTGTGGTTGTTCACATGTAATAAACAGGAAGCAGAAATTTAAAACACCCGAATGAAAACAAACAACAGCTGACTGCTACATTGTGTTTGTCTGTCTGGTTGTTGTTTTGACGCAGGCACCTGCTGGATCATGAGTCTGCAACCATTAACTCCAGTGAACTGTGCAGGGCTCCTGCAGGCCGGCTGCTCTCTGCTGCAGCTGGATGGTGAAGTTCTCCTGTTTGGCCAGAAGGGCTGGCCCAAGCGCTCCTGTCCAACAGGGATATTTGGCGTGCGATTTAAAAAGGATGAGATAAAGCTGAGGCCCATCTCCTTTTCCAATGACTCATGCTACCTCCCTCCACTGCGCTGTCCAGCCGTCTGTCGCCTCGATCCCTATGACGGGCTTCCAGAGAGTTATCTCATCCATGGTGGCCGAACGCCAAACAATGAGATCTCTTCAAGCTTGTACCTGCTGACCACAGACAGCCATGGCTGCAATCGCAAATTAACACTTAGGTGCAAAGAGAAGGACCTCGTGGGAGAGGTGCCAGGAGCTAGATATGGTCACACAATGAGCATGGTTCAAAGCCATGGGAAGACAGCTTGTGTGATGTTTGGGGGTAGGTCCTACATGCCTGCTGGAGAGCGAACCACAGAGAGTTGGAACAGTGTCATTGACTGTCCTCCTCAGGTTTTCCTGTTTGACCTGGAGTTTGGGTGCTCTTCTGCTCACTCTTTACCTGAACTCAGTGATGGACAGTCCTTCCACTTGGCCCTTGCCCGAGGGGACTGTGTTTATTTCATCGGAGGTCACTCACTGACCTCCGATTCACGTCCACCTCGGCTCTTTTGTCTCCGTGTCAAGCTCTTGCAGGGTAACCCCTTGCTGTCATGTGAAACCCTAGACACAGGTTTATCCATCTCGAGTGCCATCATCACTCGTACGGGTCCCACTCACAGATACATCGTCTTAGGTGGATATCAGTCAGACTCACAGAAGAGGATGGAGTGCAACACAATCATTCTGGATGAGAAAGGGATCCACTTTGAGACCCTACAACCGCCTAATTGGACTCCAGATGTCATCCATAGTCGTACATGGTTTGGTGGCAGCACTGGGGAAGGATGCATCCTACTTGGTGTGCCCACAGAGGGAAGGCCATCCCAAACGGATGTGCATTATTTCTATCAAGTGAGCTTCCAGTCAGAGGGAGAATGCATTGAAGATGACGGAGCCCAGGCTTGCAGCCAGGAGTCGACTGATTATGAAAATTCGACTCCTCTTGAGGACTCTGAGGAGCTCTACTTTGGTCGTGAGCCACATGAGCTGGAAGGCAGCAGCGATGAAGAGTGTGACACTTACAATGAACAAGATCAGGAGGATGAATCCCAAACAGGCTACTGGATCAAATGCTGCCTTAGTTGCCAAGTGGACCCAAACACATGGGAGCCGTACTACTCCACTGAGCTCCACCGGCCAGCCATGATCTTCTGCTCCAGAGGGGAGGGGGGGCACTGGGTGCACGCACAGTGCATGGAGCTGTCTGAGACCCTGCTGCTCAGATTCTCGCAAGGCAGCAAAAAGTACTTCTGTTTGGACCATGGAGGCTTGCCCTACCAGGAAATGACCCCACCTCGGCAGATAATCCCCCTGAAGCGCACCCCCATGAAGGTCAAGGGCAGAAAAACCCCGATGACAATCAAAATGTCCCCAGCTAAAAAACGCTTTTTCAAAAGGCTTTTTGACTAACTCAAATGTTCTTCATGATGTATATAGATGGTCGCCGTTAAGGTTGATTTCTTTGTTAAGAACTTTATTTGTTTGCGTTTAATGGATAAGACAATGACGAAAAGTGGTACGTGTTTATTTCTTTAACGTAATGAATTGTAATAACATGCATGCCAGTTGCTTCTTTTCATGAAGATTTTGCGACCACAATAAAAAGAAAAAAAAAGTGGCTAAAATATTATTTCTTGGTTCTAAATGTTTGTTGATCATTTTTCTGTATTTTGTCAAGTAGGCTTTTATTTCCCAGTCTGTTAAGGCCCAGTCTGGGTTCGTTCTATGTACTTCTCTCATTAAGATTAAACGTGTTCTTTTTAAACCAATGTTTGTTGACAATAAAAAATTTCTTAATAAAGATCATCTTTTCTTACTCGTTTTTATTGTTAATGTTTTTTTAGCTAGAATCTGAAAATAAAAAATATTTATGTATATTACCATTACTTAAAAAATAAGTGTGGGTTTTCTAGAAAGGGAGAGAGGGATAATGAGTGCGTGTGTGTGTGTGCGCGCGCTCGTGCGTGCATGTGTGCTAAAGAAGCAGCAATAATTAATTTCTAACTTATTTAAGTGTAAACAGGCTACACTATGTGGTGGCAGACTCACCATGACAACAAACAGCAGGATTGACAAAGATAACTTGATGAAGCAGCATTTCACGCCACTCCTCTCCCTCACATGCACACAACACTTTCTGGTTCTGATCCCATGTGAAAGTGCCAATCGGTCAGAGGCCAAGCCTTACATTAAAGTAGATGTGAGGGAACTAAATGCAGATTCAACAGAAAATGCCTCTTATTTTATAGAATAAAAATGTTGAGAGGCAAACATCTTACTATTAATGACATAAATGTAGATATGTGAATCGTTGGCTAAAACACAAAAAAAGTATAAAGTGATGAATACAAATGTAAGGCAATTTACATTTGTATTCATCACTTTATAATTTTTTTGTGTTTTGTGTTTTTAGCCACATTCTCAACAGAAATATATACAGAGAATTTTTATATTTTTTCATAAATAAACCACCCATCTTGACTTATAGCATCTCTCCCCACCACAGGCATGATGCTGAATCAAAATGATCACGACAACCTACTTTTTTTTTCACATCTTGTCTTTAATAAGACTTTGTCAGGCCAGGGATGACAGCGTACAGAAAGCTGCTGGTTACATGGCTGCTAATGGAACTTCACAAGGCTGGCAGGAATTCAATCCTGATTTGCCTTGCTGACAAAAATGTCACGTTTTGTCAAAAACACAAGCTGAGATTTAAGTGGACAGCTCAGCAGTTTAAACTGGAACTGACATGGAAGTGTTACCAGAGGGGAAGAAAGAAAAGTTGGAAGAAAGAGAGAGAAGATAGAAATTTTAGGAAAAATAGGTCACCTCTTTCTACGTGAGTACTCTGGAAGACTTATAACGTGATCTTATTATCTTATCACTGTCAAATCAATAAATGATGCGGTAGAAGAAGGCAGTCAAAGGCTGAATAGTCTGAAATATATTGTAAATCATTCAAGCTAGTTAGCTGACCACGTCCTTAAGTGAACAATTGAAAGATAAAATAAAATGTATACAATATCCCTCGCAGGAATTACTGAAGGCAAGGCAAGGCAAGTTTATTTGTATAGCACAATTCAACACAAGGTAATTCAAAGTGCTTTACATCAACATTAAAAGCAGCAAGACCCAATTAAACAGTGAATAAGGAATAAAATGATAAGAAAAGAGGTAAAATAATAAAAAGCACAAGTTGTTAAAAAGTAAGGGCAGTAGAGTACAGCAGGTAAGTATTTAATTTAAGAGTACGCTTCAGTAAACCGTAATGTTTTTAGGCCTGATTTAAAGGAGCTGACAGTTGGAGCAGACCTCAGGTCTACAGGAAGTTTGTTCCACCGGTGAGGAGCAGAATAACTGAACGCTGCCTCACCTTGCTTGGTTCTGGTTCTGGAACCACAACAAACCAGATCCAGATGAACCTCAGGGGTCTGGGAGCTTCATAGGAACTAACAGATCAACCATGTATTTTGGTCCAAGACCATTCAGGTCTTTGTAGACCAGCAATAATATTTTAAACTCTATCCTTTGACTCACTGGAAGCCAGTGTAGTGATTTCATGACCGGTGTAATGTGGTCCAGTTTCCTGGTGTTTGTAAGGACTCTGGCGGCAGCGTTCTGGATCAGCTGCAGCTGCCTGATTGATTTCTTGTTAAGGCCTGTAAAGATGCCATTGCAATAATCCAACCTACTGAAAATGAATGCATGAATACGTTTTTCCATGTCTTGTTTAGACAGAAACCCCTTAATTCTAGCAATGTTTTTCAGGTGGTAATAGGCAAGTACCTTTTTGAATTCCCTTTCAATCTAAAACAATCCAAAATCTATTATTAGATAATAAGGTGTTAACTTTTGTTAAAACAAAGTGTGTTAATTAATGTTAAGACTTGGGAAACTTGACCTAAATCAAAACAAATTGGTATTTTAAGCCTCTGGCCAGAATCTAAAATGCAATTCCACTTAAGTGGTAATGTGTATCGGCTCACTACAGAAACAACAAGGTAACTTGAAACTAAATTTTGATGACAAAAAAGTTGCCACTCTCATCAAAAATCTAATACATTAAGTCTTGCTTCCAAAAATAAATGTAGTCTACCCAAATTTATTTTATAAATACATAAATGATGATTGATTAATTATGTATGTGAAATTGTGACTAAAAATAAAAAGTCAAGTCCATTTTTCAAGTGTTTTTCTCTGTTTTCATAATATATTTTTCCCTATTCCTCTGTCGTGTTCATGTTTCTCCATCGGCCATCTAACAAATCATTATTTTTCATAATTTTATTCAACTAATTTTATTTATTAAGAAGATTGAAGTCAAAGGTGCTGCCTACCAGGGGCCTAAATTCTGTAAAAAGGATCAAACTTAATAAAACCCACCAGAAGTTGAAGTCAGATTTTATCTTTATTTGATACAATTGATTCATGTACAAAAACTACAAAAGATCATCATCCATTCAAGTAACTTGTCAATAAAAAGGTTGCATTGCTGTGTGAAGATACAATAGTTAAAACAATGTGAAAAATTACTGTAGCTGAGCTTTTATGTAACATTTTACATGTAAAATGTAAATGTAAAATGAATCACCAGAGAAAGTCTTATGCAATCTCCAAAAACAGTTCACCTGTTATTTAGTGTATATAAAAGCATAAAATAAAGAAATACACTGTGAAATGTGAGCAAGTGGAATATGGTGACTCATCCATCATCCATTAGTCTGAAAATGCAATTCATTATGGTAAAAACAGACATGAGACAAGTTGGAGTGAAATGCACAGTAGAAATTGTGTTATTGCTGGACTCTGACAACCATCCAATGAAATGCTAATATTTCATCTCAGTCATACAGTTAAACTTGTGACAGTAAAATAAAATCAAGCATTCAATCAAATCTGAAAACAAAATTGCCCGTCACAATTTTAAATGGTGAGGCAAGAAAAAGACAATGCAATCAATCAATCAAATAAATAAAGTTGCCAACAAATCGGTTCACATCAGATGTTATGGCTCCTCCCCAGCTCTCTCCTCCGTCAACGGTGGCAGTGAAAAAACACACGCCTAAGGAATAGAGTCAGGCTACACAGGAGAGTTAAAAAAAAAAGCCCTGAATGACAAAGTTCATGGGGTATTAAGCCCTGAAATGGACCATACTGCATTTTCATATAAAAAAAAAGTTCAGTAAATGCTTACTTTAGAAGAAATTTTCAAATATAAGTATCATTCTCCAAGGTGCAAAAACTAAAGGAGATGAGAAAAAAAATGTTTCAAAGTGACCTGGCATCTATTTTGGCCCTCAGGGACCCTGCGATGAAGCACTAAAGTAATCTTCTTCAGTGGGCACTCATGAAACAAAGAACATTTGGGTCTCTGTGATTGCATTTTCCACCAGCTGAAATGATATATTAATGCAGTGGCCACAAATGTAGTCTTTTTAACACAATTTCCCTCCATGACTTACAGCTCTTTCATCTGTTTCCATAAATATCCCCTCTGTATAAATTCATAAATGTGTCATACCCTTGCAATACAATAAAATGCACCATATTTCACAGGCGGCAAAGATTTTTTTTTTAAAAAGGAGTGGGGAAAAGAAGAAAAGGGGAATTTGCTTTCACAGTAACTTCTTCTGCCGTCCCATTTTTGAACTGCTATAGCTGATAATTAACTAAATGGGACAATTCAAAGATAAGAAAATTTAAATCAAGTAAAAGGAGAAATAGCAATTATTTAACACAATTTCAAAAAATGTTCTTTTCAAGTGGAAAACATTGGTTACTTAAGGGAACATGTTTTCTAGTTTCAAACAATTAACATACTTCAAATTAAATACTGGAAAGAAAAAAAAAACATTCAAAATATTGAGACCAACTCTGTTTCAGTATTATTCTAAGCATTAATCACTATAAAAATACAATATATAAGAATAAAGGCAACGGTCAGATCAGATAACCCTCTGGAAATCAATTAAATGTTAAGGAAGCAAAAGGAAAAATTAAAAATGAATGGGTTCCAGAGACATATCCTCATCCTCTAGGATCTCTACTGGGTTGATAGTGGCCTGGAAAGCTTTGGCAGAGTCCTTGTGAGCCTCCATGAACTTCTGTAAGTACTTGGAGGTGTAGAGCCAGTGGTGCTTCAGCACGTCCACGAGCTCGAAGGCCTTTGACTGACGTGCGTTCATCTTCCTGAAGCGCCTGAACAGTTTGTTTGCTGACTCATTCCCCTCACTGGCCCAGGCTCCAATAGATCCATCTCTCTCTATGATTTCAGGCACATGAGCCAGAGTCTTGTGCAGGTAATTGGTTATCTTTCCATTGTACCTATATTTGAAGGCAGAGGAGAGGAGGTCAGCAAAGCGCTGGGAGTTAAAACTGTAGCGGCACAGCTGCTTGGGACACTCCTTGGCCGGGCATGTGGTGCGCCACACAGGCTTCATCTCGAGATAGAGTTTCATAAGCTCTTTCAGGACCTCTCTCCTCTCCTCTGAGGGCACCAGCTCACACACCACCTCCACAGCCTCCAGGGTCATTAGCCTGCGGGCATAGTTCCCATTCATCCTCATCACTGGTTTAAGCTTCATCTTCTTCCTCAGCTGTTTATCTAAGGCTGCCCTCCAGCTGCGTCGCTCTTCACGGCTTGGGTTCGCCTTTTTGTACACTTCGCCAATCTCGTCCTGGAAGATTTTGTAGAATTCACCAGCATTGCCAATGTCGCAGTGTAATGCATCTAACGTGGGCTGCGTCTCCATGAATGCCTTAGCGGAGACTCCTTTGACTCTGTCTCGCAGCTCTTCCACAGACTCAGAAAATGGGTTGGTTCTCCATATTTCATAACGTTCTAGATTCTCATCATGGCTGCGGGTGATGGAATGTAACACCATGTTTTGAGCAGCCTCCGCACGGGTGGAGTCGCACAGAGTGCAGACGTATGTTGACCCAGAGGCCTCCAGGCCCTCCAGCTCACGCACCATCTTTTCATCGTATCCTGTACCCCTGAAGTGGAAGCGAAAGGAGCGTGGCAAGCCTCCTATGGATAGGATTAAGCGGCTCTCTTTCATGGCATTCCGCTCTGCGACTACAGGCCCCAGGACAGCTGTGAGAGTCTCGTGGTCTGACTCGTCTACAAACATCAGGCATAGCGGTTTACAAGACAGCTCTGAGTTTGGCTTTGGTTCAGTGAAAATTGTGACCGCTTCATTGTCATCTTCTCCGTGGGCAGAGATAGACATAACAGTGAAAGAGAAGCGGACGGCTTTCTCAGGAACAGCTGGTCCTCCGCCATGCTTCTCGCTGACATCCCCCATGCCATCACAACATTCCTTGATCATGACGTTAAAGCCTGAGGTGCAAGCACTGTCTTCCATCCCATTCTGTGTCAGCCCGTCCATGATGTCCTCTTCCAGATCCTTTAATGCTGCCACCAGCGCAACATCATAGCGAAAGCGACGAGTGATAGTCTCAGCTGGGGAGTCATCCACTGAGTATGCCCATCCAGAGAGACCATTAATAATGCCAACAGTGCAAGATGTAGACACATTCTTGAGAGCTGGCTGCCATTCAAACTGGTGAAAGCCGGGGAGGAGCTCTTTCTCGGCGGCTCGGAGCGTGTGCAAGGGCTGAAAAATCTGCCGGCCACTTGTGGCTTTGACAGTCCGATACATTTTATGATACTGGCTGCAGCTTAGGAAAGTGTTGACCCGAATTGCCAAACACACAGCAGGACTCAGTCCAAAGCCTCTCCCTGCAGGGACAGAAAATGAAAGGAGAAAAAGTTTCAGAAATAGATAATGCATAAAAGAAAGTAAGAGGATGCCATTAACACGTGGAGAGAATCATTTCACACTAAACCACCGAAGCACATTTCCAGTGCTTCAAAAATAAATGCTCACTGTAACATTTCCTGGTTTGATTTCACACAATTGGAGGGATGTCTACAGTAACACAGAAAGACTTGTAAATTTAATACTCAAATATGAATTTATCATTGTCAAAAGCCAGCAAAATCTAATATTTCCTAATTTTCAAATGTTTGAAGGGGATGTGGGGTAAATCAGTGAAGCTGGCAGAAGTGATGTATTGGCTGCAGATGAAAACAGACACCAGCTGGCTTCTATTCCCTAGAGAAGAGGATGGTGCTGTCTGTGTAATTTGCAGATACAAGGGCTTCTTATGTTGTTTTGATTCTAAGAGCCCCTTCACAAGAGTTGTTATTGTGCATTAAAGGGAGTGTAAGAACGAGAGACTGACAGACAAGACGAGTGAAGATTGGAGAGATTCATGGAGGGGCTGGCTGTGTGAGATGGACAGTAATGCAATGTTTTTCATTTCAAACCCCCAGAAAATTCCTGACTCGCCTCAGCAGTGAACTTTTCAACTAATATCAATTCATGAGATGACTTTATTACTCAGCTTTGGGTCAAATTATTAATGAGAAACACTATCATAATTAGCATTTGTTTGTGTATCTTTTTCCTGGCTGTGTTGGCTGACCAGAAGGCCTAAAATAGTTTCTTACCTTGCATTATGGCCTCAAGCTCGTCTGCCTGCCGATGTTCGTTCGCTGATCGCAGCGCGAGCAGAAAGAGCGTCAAACACACAGACTTCACATCACCGCCTTCCTCTTTTTCTGCAAACACCTTCACCTGTTTCTTCAGACCCTTCAGCCGATGCTTCTGGGCACGACGGGTTAGCGAGAGCAAGTGCTGCCGGGGTCTTCCTCCTTTGTTGGTTAGCAGGTAGTTGTCAAAATCTGAAGGGTGTTGGTTTTCATTTTTCTCCAACTCATGGCTCAGGCAGTGAGCCTTAAATGAGTCTAGCCTTACATGCTCACCGCAACCATCAGTGGGGCAGAGCAGGAGCAGGGAATACAGGGCTGATAGAAATGTTTTGGCTGGAGAGACGAGTTCATCGGGAGAACAAGAAAAGTTGCAGGCAGGGCAGTGAGGACCCAGAACGTGGGTAATTTTCACAATACAGTTGCGGCAAAAGAGGTGGCCACAAGGGGACTGAACTGGATCAGAGAGCAGGTGGTCACACACCCAACAGGTGAAAGAAGCAATGAAGTCGACGGGGAGCTTCTCGGAGATCAGCTTTGTACTCAGGTGCTCTCTTTGGCAATGTGTGATGTTCCTCACCCACTGCTCCCTCTGGATGCCGGCTTTCCTCCAGGTTCTCTGTACAGGACCGTGACGCTCTCCGTATGGTCTCAGACTTCTCCTGTCACCGAGAGCGATGCTGTCCCCATGGTCCCACCTGGTCCTTTTTGTAAGACTCTGGGCTCTAGGAATGCTTTTCCTCCGTTTCCTGCCAGTCCTTTGGAATGAGGTTTTCCTTGGAGAGCAGAGGGAGCAGTTGGAAGAGTGGGGTTTCCATTCAGGGACTTTTGTTCTGGTGAAGCTGCAGACGCCCCCTCCTCGTATTGCAACCATCCAGCAGCGATGGCAGAAGGACAGTGGGTGGATAGACTCTACGTCATCGTTCACATCCACTTTGAAGACATTCAGAATGACCTCCGTCCAACTTGTAAACTTGCAGCCCATTTTACGCAGCGCACATTTGGTTGCCTCGTCCAGATTTCCATGGACATCATGCACTGGTCCTTTCACTTTCCTTAGAACTATTCCGCAGATACGGCACAAGCACCTACAACAGAAGAAAAACCACATCGTCAGATACTCAAAAGGAACATTTTATAAATGAATGGCATGTATATAATTATGACAAGTAATCACCTAAGGTGGTTCATGTGAGTGTCCATTTCCTGCAGCTTCATATCCACTCTCCTGCCAGGACCCTCCACATTTTCTTTGCTTTTTCCTCCAAAGCACAGTTTCATAACACTCACTGCACCCACATCATGATCTAAATCTACACTTTGAGCCACAGGAGGTGAGATCTCAAATGAGGGTCTTATCTGAGGTCGTGTCTCGCTGGGAAGAGGGGCCTTCTCCATGGACTTCACCCTAAACAGCTTAAACTTCCACTGAGAAAACTTAGAGTGGGGATGGTGCAGCTCAGCAGGCATGGAGGATCTGGGACCATCTGTCTCCAGGCTTTCTGCCGCCATGATGGAAATTAGATTTGAGTCCCTAGAGAGGAGAGGAAAGGAGAGAAGAAGAAAATAGAGGATCATTTGATGGACTGCGGAAAAAAAATCAAAGTAATTCCTGTTCTCCTTGAGATAATGGATATCCAGAGAACACTTGAAGGCTAAAATCCCACACGAGGATTGGAATTTAGTGTGTTCCTTGTGGTGAACCAGTGACACAGTCTAAAAGCTGTACTCCTATTGAATTTATACATCATACAACCTGAAATCCCACTGAAAAGTGGTAGTGAATGCTGACCTAGATTGATGTTTTAAACCTTAAGTGGCATTTACTTCTTGTATAAAATGCATGAGGCATGCAATGAAAGATCAATACGACACCAAAACCTTCACTTCTCTGGTCTTCAAAACCCATCACTTTTGGAGCCCCCCGCCCCCCACCCTCTTTGCCACAGCAGGTTTTCTAAATGGAGCCTTATTCCTGCAAGACTGTCAATCATTTATATTAGTCATTTTCTTGGCTGGTGAGAGAATTGGAGCTCTGGGAGGCTCCATCCAATGCAGAAAAAAAATGGGGGAAGAAGCAAACATCTCTCATAATGCATAGATATTGACCAAAGAGAGAAGGAAAAAGAACATTTTTTTTTAGAAAAGCATCATATTGAATTGACATCATAAAGGCTTATTTCATAAATAACATTATTCACTTCAGAAGTAGTATTTCAGCAGCTAAGTACGCCTCTGACACAGCACAGGTAAAATCAAAGCTACCAACTGCACTGATGGATGTTATTTTGTCTTCTCCCAGTCAATCTTCATTCCATTACCAGCTCTGACATTTCAATACAATAAAACAAACAGTCTCAGAAACTCTTATAACCATGTTAGAGGCTTACCATTCCAAATCTATAGCACACACACTGAAGAGTCTTCTTTCTATCCATCTTTTAGTGATTCACTATAGTTTTTTTCCCCTTACGGTCTTCAGTTTGTCAGTCTCCTCCAATTCCTGGCTCTACGTCTTTGTCATATGTTGAACCCTGATCTGAGACACACAGCTGAGCCTGTATGCATGTGTATCAGCTGGGGTCTTACCTTGTTTTTCAGTCTCAGCTGGCATCAACTCCCTCGGGGGCCCTTTCCGCATGGGAGCACAAGGGAAGCCCTGGAGCCAGGCCCCGGCTCACTACGCTCACTCTAGATGCTTGACAGTCGGCCGCAGTTTGGAGCTCTTCTCCCCAGAAGTTGTGGTTTCAGACATTGGGAATGCGCCATTGTGTGTTGTATTTATACCCTACCTAGGATGGAGTCCCAACAGTCAACTCTTACCACCTGACACAAGCAGCTGACAAAAAAAAAACAAGGTCGACCCCAAAGAGCAGTTGCAACAGTTGCATACGGAGAATCCAGCAGTAAACCCCAAGCAAACAACTTTATACCACAACACACTGATCCTGGGCTCCTCACATCCACCTGCAGACTTGGCTCATCCAGGTGGCCTCACCCAGACAGAAGTGCTGTTAAGCCTCTGAAAAACCAAACAGCGCAGAGACACGACACATCACAGAACAACAAGTCTTGAAGGAAAGAAACTCAGCACTTACATATAATTTTAAGTGTGAAATAAATTACCGCAATATAATAGGAGCTGAAGTTATAATGACTCATATTGTTATTGCTGTCATTCTGTTCTGCTGTAAATTAAAATGACAAAAGACGCCAAACGAGTGAGTCATTTTAGGTTGAATGCCAAATTGTGTGTGTAAGTGTGCTTTTGGGACATGAGCATTCGCTTGACAGTTAGGACAGTTTTAATAAATTAAGAGCAACATTGTAAACATGTATTCTTTTTGTAGCACATGTAGTTTTTTCAGAATACTGTGTATGTGTGCGCATGTTATAATAGAACTGCTGCGAACTGTCGGGCCTTGTGTAGTTCTTATTTTGTTCACTTCTTGTCCCTTCACATTTATTTCTCTCTTCATATCCTGTCTTTCACTCACCATTCACAATGAGTTTTAATTATACAGCATCATTTGATGGAACGTCTCAGCAGGTATGTGGAGTATTTGCCCAAGATCATTCTTGTCTGTAATTATCCAGGGGATTAATCTGGTGTATTCACCACGGGAGCCTGTTGCCGTGGCATTGGATTTGCCAGCCAAGTCATTAAATACACAGTCAGTGGGCACCAAACAACAGTTGGGTCTCTCCCACTCTTGTCGGCTTAACAGGGGAGCAGGATGAATACTGGCAGGATTTGCAGCTTATATTTGGTGCATATGGCCGAGTGTGACCTTAGACAGCAGTCGCAGTTTATGTTTGTTTGTGTGTTTCTTTTTCTTTTTTTTCCGTTTAGACAGGCACATCTATTCGCAGGAAACACCGAGGAGAAGATTTAGTAGCAGAAACGGCTGCTCGCAGAACATATCAAAATCCATCAGATGCAGCTAAGATCTGAGGTGCACAACTCTTGATTCATCACAAAATCCAAGAACAAGCACGTGATGGATTGTAGCGAGATGTTCCAAGCCTATTTATACTTAATATTTATATCTATGATAGCCATGTAGCCACATGTTTCCAAGGTAAACGACACACCTAGCTCTGTGGAAGACAGAGACGGAGCTGCAGATGTCTCCCAGACAAACAAGCAGTGACCCCTGAGACCCTCATCTCTCTACGCCTGCTAATTGACTTGTTATTGATCAACTCAAAGGCAGTCTGATTTATGAGGAAGAGAACATGTGGAGACAGCCACCTGGCAAGGAGCTGAGTGTTATGAATGTGAGGAGCGGACTGCAGGTTAGGAGGACATGCGAGTTTGCAATGCACCACTGAACTGACACCTTGCACTTGGAGGGGATGTTTTTCTAATATGATGAATCCAGACACGATCAGGGAGCAACGCGTGTGTGTGTGTGTGTGTGTGTGTGTGTGCGTGCGCGTCAGAATGAACAGTAGAAGATGTGTACGTGAAGCAGGGATATGTGTGAGTTTTGCTGGGCCAGCAGATGCATCTGGGAAGTGGGAAGAAAGCGGTTTGAGGAGGCCTGGCCTTGTGTGTGACTTTAGATTGGTTACGATGAAGACGGCAATGAAATAGTAGTCTTACTCGCCATCCCTAACAAGCTGTATAGTTGTTACTTTCAGATATGCGTCTGTAAAACAGAGACCCAGGCAGAGAACAAAAAGGATATGTGAAGTGATATGAAAGGCAGAGAAGAGGGATCTAGCAGTGATCTTGTGTAAAGGAGTTGCACATGATAACAGGCTTAGCTCAGAATGGAGAACACAAAAGGGCTTACAGCTGATTGCAGGCTGTGACAAAGAAAGGAGGACAGAGATCAATGCTTCTAGGCAGAACTATTAAGCCGAAGATCCGGAAGAGGTCCACTGACTGCTCAAGTCACAGTGCAGCTTAAGGAAGTGTGTCAATAGCAGAGATGGACAATAAATGAATTCCCCAGCAGCGCCAGAATCTCCCTCGCAAGGGATAAAATGTCAGCAATGTCCACATTTGAATAGACTAACCAAAATTGCGGCCTGATATTTCTAAATGTCATGAAGAATGTGGGAATCTTTGTGATTATATTCAGGGTAAAGGGGAGCATTTCGCTTGCATATTTGCACCGAGTGTCATGCGATATTCTGGGCATTTTATATGCAAATTTTAATTGCAACTTCATAACACGTTCTACTACTTCTTCAGCTTCCCCTTTACTTCTCAGTGAGTGGGCTCCCATTGTCCACCTCTTCCAATCCTTCATCTGGAGACATGATTTGGTAGATTAATACTCAAAGAGGTAGTCTCCAGCACAGAGCTATTCATCAAGCTACCTGCCAGAACAAACTCTTTATACCACTACTCAAATTCTCCCTCATTCATCCACCCGTCTCTCTCACTCATGTCTCGCTTCCTTCATGTCGCCCTTTTTCTTTCACTCCCAGTTTAGTTTGCAATAAAATATGTGATTATTCCAATAAGATGGCTAATTGGTTCCCCCTCCCTCTTCCACACAGGTTGGTGTGCATGGTGACAGGCAGCTGAGAGACGCTATCTCGGGGCTTTGTGTGACCCTGGGTGACTTGGCTGCATTTGTCTTTGGCTCATCTTGACTGATGGAGCTGTAACGGAGAGTAGAGACACACCACAACGTCACAGCTTCTGCAAACAACCCCCCTCACCCACCCACAAGCTGCTAACAGCCTGACAATATCATCTGTGTCCAGCTCTCCAAATATTCATTTTATTGGAAGGTCTAGCCTTGGGATCCTATTAGTGTATTCCATGACTTGCATTATAACTTTCCCCGTGGCTCTGCCGAGTTATTTTGATTTTGGTCCAGTATCATTTATCTCTTTCGTTGTGCCGAGTTACACGATGTGAACAAACAACATGAGATATTGTGAATAGTCCCTTTTAAGAACACTTTGTTTTTTGGGGGTTTTTTTTTTAGGAAAACAAATCTCAGTTATAAGATACAGCACAAAGAAGTCAATGAAATGCAGCAATTAGCGTACAAATATATAGCAGCATTACCATGCTGCATAGCCCTCCGAAAGTTAGCCTTGCATCTGAACATACGGCCAAGATGGACGTCAATCCAGTCACAATATACTGAAAGGAATTACATCAGAAACCTGATTCTAGAGAAGAAGTAATCAAGATCAATGTATTTAATCAAATAAAAAATGCACTTTGATTCTGGGTTAATTGAATGAAGATTTTGCTGATTGAAGAGCAGTCTTGCTGATGCCAGGGGTCCTCTAGTCATTTATTCTCAGACTTTTTTCGCACATGTGTGTAAGTGCCTGCCTGCGTGTGTGTTTAACCATGTATTAGTTCTCTTTTCCCAAAGTGCCTGGAGCTGGTTTACACAGAAGGGCTGTCAGCTGAGGGATTGTGTCTCGCAAACAACTACTCAAGATTTCAAATGTCCACAATCCTTAAAGAGAGAAGTTTTTTTCTGGCAAAAACTTTAAACTGTCACAGGTGGGCTACATTCACATACTCTTTAGGGACATCATCCTATACTTGTTTGGTTTTTCCATTTCCTTTTGGAAAGTTTTTGGTGTTTGTGAAACTTAAAGTAAGTGAGGCTCACGCCGAAGGGAGCTATTCTCTGAAAATAACACAGCTTTGTTTGTAATTTGATTTTTCTTCCTCAACTTAATGATATTACTTTGAAAAAGAAAAGAAGTCAAACTACAGTGATGCCTAGATGAGACAAATTAAGAGTAAGCCTCAGACAGGAGCTAAAAAAGAAAACAGCAGTGATAAAAGATGTTTCAGCAATGGACAGTATGAAAAGAAAATGTTTTTTCATCTCTGAATAGTAAAGCTCTTAAACCTATTTTAGTAAATCCCCAAAATGAAATTACATGACCATAATATGGGCTCTTAAAATGGAATGAGATCAATAGTGAATTTTCTGAGCTAAATTTCACACTATTTCTCTCTTAACTGGGAACTCTCCCTCTCTCTCCTCCTCAGTCACTTTCTCAGTCACTTTCCATCAATGTAATGAGCAAATCATGGCCACTAGGGAGAGATGTAAGGAGAGAAATTGGGACCATTATGTATTAAGCAGTTTGAAAAGAGCAGCGTTGTTGTCTGTCAAAAGTCCAAGAGTCCCTAGTCTTAACTTCCAACCAAACACAAAGAGGATTTTTCTAATGCCAAAAATGCTTATCGTTTCCTTGTCTTTTACTTTTTCACCTAAAAAAATCCCTTGCATGAGTTTCCAGTTTACAGTGGTGCTCTTTTCTGCACGAGTTGTGTCCGTATTAGACAAGAGAACAATGGGCCCAATGGGACGTGTCGATTTGAGGCTGATGTCGAGTGACTCATCTATAACTTGTTTTATAAAGTACAGTAATCAAAACAGACGAAGGGAGGATATGTTGAGGATGCCAGGGATAGATGGGGGCCTTGTGCAGGGAGGTTGTTGTCATTTGACAATTGGAGAGAGAAATGTCTCCTGCAGCTGGAGCCTTAGTGGTGCAACATTTATCAACCAGTCATCGCAATGATTCACAGGATCCAGCGGGAATCCATTATTTTACTAGTCCAGTCTCAGGACAAGCTGCTGGTGGCGAGGACGATAATGGCTGTGGCTTCATGGGCAAATGGACAGACATACACAGTAATTGTTTGACAACAGTTGTTTGAGAAGTTCTGTATCCTGTTGCGGAGTCAAATGTAGCCTGTGGATTGCAGTACGGTGAGAAAGAGATGAGCTGTGGTGCCTAACATAGAGGTATAAGGCATTTGGTTACTGTTGCAGAACACGAGGAGGCCTCGGGAAGGGAATAGTTGGAGACTAACTGGCACTGAACACATAAAGATCACAATAAACAGACCATCCACCTGCTCAGCAGCAGCTATGGGACCAGGTAGATCTGATGGTATTGATACAGTTTTGCATTTGCTGGCCCACCTGTACAAGCGTGTACAACAGTCTCGGCATAAGGAAATAGATTCCTAAGTGTATGGGGAATAAGGGAAAGAAGCAAGGTCAAGCTGAGATAGCACTGTCATAACAATGAGGATAAAAAATTCTATACTTTATTCATTCAGCTCTCAGTCCACCTTTAGTGTCTTCCCTTTTGGCTCCTGAAGGAGGTGCATCATTCAAATTCTTCCCTTCTCTTTTGTGAAAGATCTGCAAGAGAGAGGGAGAAAGAAAGCAAAGGGAACGGTTTACTTAGTCAAAATGGACAAATGTGCGTGCGTGCGTGCGTGCGTGCGTGCGTGCGTGCGTGCGTGTGCATGTGCGTGCGTGCGTGTGTGTGCATGTGCGTGCGTGCGTGTGTGTGTGTTTTCTTTGAGCTGAGGGGGAGGCTAGCTATTTGCAGTATATGAAGGATCACCTCTGTAAAGGTCCACTTGGTTTTGATGTAAATGTCAACATGTAAGTAATTAGCACATATCATTTTATGTATGTACTGAAAATAATTTATGGACATCGGTGTGTGAGCTACTGGTCTGAAGCCTCAAATTTGGCCTTCAGCCATCTTTCTGTAGCCAGAGGTGGCCGCGTTCGGATAACAAGGTGGACCTGAAGATCAGTTCTCAGAGCTGGTGGATAAAAATAGGTATCTTTGTATCTATAATACATTAATTAATTTCAGATGAAGCACCAACACGCAAAGAAAAAGTAGTGAATCTCACAAATATACTGTCATGCAATGATTCCTCTTGGGGTTTTTTAAGCAATGAGGGCAAAAAATTATTTGACATGGGAGATGCATGTGGAGTGAGTATTAACCAGTCCTTTAAAAAAATAAATAAAGAGGTACTTGGGAAGATAACAGAATATGGGACGCATTTATCCATGGACCTTATGAAAATCTAATGAGAAAACAAACAAATATAGGTGTTGTATGGAATCCAGCTGATATGTGACAGTATTTAAAAGTGTGAGATTTGCATCCTTTACATCACATGCACCACTGATTCAGAGGCATACTGTATATAGGAATTTTGGAGAGAGACATCTAGATGTAGTTGATGCTTTTTTCCACAGGAACAATGCCAGACCTCATCCTTCACAGCCTACGACAGTGGGACAACTTACAACGGAGTATGTGTGCTTGGCTGGCCAGCCTCTAGTCACGATCTGTCTCCTTCTGAAAATAATAACACACAAAACGATGAGGAGAATCAGATTGCAATCACAGACTGCTGAGCCTTTTGTTCGGTAAGGATGCAAGGATGAGCAAAACTTTAATAACGGGTAAGCTCAGCTCCCAAATAATTATAAACTGTAAATCTTAATAGAAAATAAAGAGATGACTGAGTGACCCAAACTTTATTGAAATCCATTTGATGGGTACATTATTTAAACCAGCGCATCTCATGGTGTCAATGTGGGGGTCAAAACTCAGTCCTGCAGTCAGTAAAGGGCAAGTCAGTGGGACAGGTGATGATATTGCACTTCTCTTAAGTTATGATCGAAAAAGCGCTTCTAGAAATCCAGTTAGATATGTTGAATTAGTGTGAATCAGTGTATACATGCGCCTATGTATGTGATTTGGGGTCAAGCCTAAGTGAAAGTCCGTTGGCTGCATCCAAGTCTTCCTGTCGTTCATGTTTTTTTCATCGTCCTTCTCTTCTTGATTAGCTTCCTTGTGCCATTCATTGTCATTGTGAAAAGGTGTGTGACTCCCAAGTAGAGCAGAGCCCATTATCATAAATAGGCCAATAAGTAACTTCACACAATGTGTTCCCAAAGCAAGCACACTCTATATGCAAAGCAGCAAGACACTGTTATAGAAACTGGCGCCAAGTGATTATATTTGTAATTTAATTTCCTTGGTCACACCGAGATAAGAGAAGGGAGAGGCTACAGCTGGCGAAGGATGAATAGAATGACGAGAATGTGACTACAGCTTCATTGTTGGGCTGAGATGTCCAGGAACCCACGACACGAACAAGGTTACCTGCTGTAGAATAAGCCGCAGTCATTCACAGGTCTAAATTAAAGGATGCAACAACAGTTTTTGAGTTACAAGCAGTCAACACAAGCACTTCTAAATGTGTTTTCCCCAGACTCTGACTGCCTGTCTTTTTCCACACTCAGTTCTGCTAAAGAAAGACAATCAGTAAAGTGGTTTAAGTGACATGTCAGTCAGAAAGGCCATGGGCTCATTGCAGATTCTCCTGGAGAGATAAACTGAGTCCCTGGAATAAAAAAGACTGAAGGACACAGGTTATCCTCATGAAACAAACCCCCCATCTCGCTTTTTAAGAGATTGTAGGACTGCAGACCTCAAATTTCCTGACTTTTTCATTTTCAAGAGTAACCACTTGTGCTAATGACCGTATGGGAGGAGTGCACCACACAGTGGTGGTCAACCTCTGATTTTCATCAGAACATTCAGATCTGTGGAGCGCTAGTGGTGAGGGATGGAGAAGAGCAGGAGAGGCTCAAAGTTCATCAAAATGTGACGCTCCACGAAGCAGTGCAGAACACAGAGACAGCGTGAAACTATTTTGTGACATCTCAAATCCCCTCTCCTCCTTTGTTCTCTCCTCCTCTGATCTCGGTGTCTGTTTCTCCCCTGCTGTCTTGTCTCTCTGTGTATTTCCTCAGTGTTTTCACTTTGAACCTAACAGCATTAACGTGCAGGGAAAGTTACAAATGTTCTGAGTGAATTATGTAAACCACAAAGAAATGAAACTAAAAGACCAGAGAATTTGCACTTTATTTCATAATGTATCATGTTCCAGGATAAAAAAGAACTTGATTTTTTTTTCTGAAGTGGTCCAGTGGATTATATGCTTCAACGTCTTCTGAAACATGCTTGAAAACATTAGTCCTTTCTTTCTAACTCACAAATAAAAATCTAAATGTCACCTACACACAGACGCAGGCAGAGATGAGCATACGTTTTTCATTTATTCCTCAGCAGATCACAACAGCGTCTTTTTCAGACAATTTTGCTGAAAGTGGCAAAGCGAGGGACGTTACACCAGCGCCACCAAAAGGTGAAAGAGAAAACAACAGGTTTTGCATGCTCTCTCTCTCTCTCTTTTTCTTCCCCTCTAAAATATAGACTTGTAGCTCTCACTTTACCACCTGGAAAGTTTGTTTATCTCTGTGTATTTGGCCCCAAACACACAGTTGAGGAAAAAAAAACCAACACTTTACATGGCATGATGCCAGTGCAGCATAATTGATCTAATTGGAAGAAAGAGTGATGGTTTAGCCTACGTTGTGTTTTACACATGTCGGCAGACACCATCTGAGTGATGTCTCCGTGGCAAATGTCCTTCAACAATTCACAGTCTGTCTGCGTTATAGCCCACCTGTCTCTCTGTGCGTAACATCCCCCACCATTCATCTGCCATTTCTTCCTGTGGGGCCGAGCTGTCTCTCTATTTCCTACTTTCTGTTTCTATCTGCACATTGATTTGGGTGGTGTTACTCTGAAGGCTTTCTTGACCTTTGGTGTTTGTTTCTCTTGCTTCCAAAAGATAAAAGAGCACAATTTATGGCGGTATGAGATAAAAAGGAAAGGTTTTGTTTATGAGCTGCTGGGAGTCATAAAATGCTGTATGCTTTTCAATAACCAGACGGCACCCAGTGAGGGAAATAAACGCAATTTAAGGTGAAAAAAAATCCATTTTAAAAGTGCTTTTATTTAGAAAGGTACTAGTGCTGTCAATTTAGCAAGTTAGACTGAAATCACTTCCTTTCACAAAATGATGGTTGAACTAATATGACAGTTAGTGCTGAAAAGCACAGCTGGATGCAAGAAGTCATGGTGAGCTGTATGAATTTGAGGTTTGAATAGCGGCTCTGATGGAACAATTCTGTTCAAGGATATCATGCTGATCCAACACAACCTTCAAGGACATTCCTCTCATTTACACAGCAATTAAGCACTACCCATTGGTAAATTGAAAAAGAGACAAAAATCCTCCATGGATTTAATAACAAACTCATTACTAGGGCCCAACAGGGCGGAACTGCCTTTTAATTAGAGCAACACCTGATTAACGCCCAATTAAGAGCGCCAGAGCCACTTAATTCTCCTCCACTTTGGCAGCATGAGAATGTAAACATAAGCGGTCCAGCATCTGAGCGCTTCCTGTCCTCCTGGGAAAGTGTGAGAGAAAAGTAAATAATGGGTTTGGAGTCAGTCTGCTGTCTGGTGGTCCAACTGCCTCCCAGATCTGGGAACTGAATGCGATAAATGCATGGGGTAAGTGTTTCAGAAAGAGGACAGATGCAGGGCCTGCTGGCAAAACAAACCCCTAAAAACTGCTTCACTACACAAGCAAGTCCTAACGGACTGGTGAGCACCTGTACAAACGCTGAACCACGGTGTTCTGCCATAAAACGCCATCTTGTTGTCTGCTTTCCCACAATGTTGTTTCTGTTTTGAAGAGGGATATTCTGTCTTTTTAGTGTTTTTTGGGGGGTAAGATGGACAGCTTCACCACGGGCAGAATAAATATTCTTTTTTTTTTTTAAGTTGAGCTTCAAAACTTCAAAGGTTTGGGCACATGTATACTGGAAACTCTTTTTTCTTGATGACAGCTTTGCACTCCACTGGTAAGATCACAAATGAGATTAATCTAAATAATTGTGTCAAAACAGTGTACAGCAAATATGACAAGAGCAGCTTAGCTGAGCATCAAGGTACATGTTAAAGTGTATTTGTGCAGTTGCAGAAAAAACACGAAATCCCTTTTTTAGTAAACTGATGCTCACACAGAATGCCCAAGGACAGGAAGTAAAATATCTACATTTGATTCACAGAGGTCAACCGGAAAATGCAAATTAAGATCAGGACCCATCAGACTGTTCAAGAAACAGACACATCTCAATGTCAGATGCTCACAGGAGGTTATGAAAAAAAAGGTTCTGATGCCTCACTGTAGTAAAGAAATATGCTCTGACTACAAAACATAAGTGGTTGGATATTATAGAAGCAGAAATGACTCAAATAAGGAGATGTGTGGTTTCAGCTGGAGGTGGATGCTACGTGTGTGCTTCCACACACTGGTGAGTCTACTCTTTTATTTATATTTAATATAGTTAAAAACAATGACATGGTGGGTCCGAACATTTGGATGCTACTCATTGATGGGTTGTAAGAAATAAAACTGATTATGTAAGCTGCTAACATAGCGATAGTAGCAAATGTGGGTCAAACAAACTGTTTCTTGTATTTTCTGTCATCAGAGATGCAACATCACTTTTGCAGGTTTAATTTTTTTTATTAAAACAATAGAATATTAAAGCACCATAATGTGTATTTACAATTGTACAAGCTTTGCAGTGTGCTGTGTGTGATAAAGTTTACTTAGCTTACATTTACAGTACAAATGTCCGTTTTTACGGTTTCATGTTTGACACATTGTGACTGAACGTGTGGTGACAGGGTTTTCTCTCCATACAAACCGGATCACAGCTTTATGATTCAGCTTCAGATTTTTCAATCTTGCTTTTGGTGTTTTATTTTTTCCGGCCAGTATTGTTGGTCCTTAGTGTACTTTTAGGCTATTTCCGTGATCAAATCAAGTAAACCAGAGCAAACGGTCCTTGAGGAAGGCATTCCCTTCAATCCCAACGCCATGCATGAGTCAGATTTGAAATTCCTCTTCTATAGCGTCCTTGATGAAAATGAGTCTTTCTGTGCATTCATTTGCTCCTCCACGCCCTTATTAATTCACTCTATTCATAGCGCTGACATACACCGGTTTGAAGCCATGTGGCTTTGGTGCTCAGCAGGTTGATAGCCTGCACTTAAAGAGCGCTTAGCAGCTTCAAGCTGGGAAGAAATCCGCCAGGACTCCACCGCCTTCTCTAAGTCAGGTAAGATGTCTGGTACAACAGCTTGTTCGGCAATAAAGACCACTGACTCCACAACCAGCAGCAGGCTCCAACCTAGAGCCCCCACCCAGTAGGAAGAGCCGAGGCTGGAAAAGTCACGATGAATTTCTTCCTGGTGTTGATAGGTGAAAAAAGACCAGCTTAGGAGGAAGAGGAAACCTGTAGACAGATGGGAACAATGAGTCAAATCAAGTATCATTGTCACTAAAAGAAAAAGTCATTAAGCTCAATTATTCCATGCCTAGAGCCTCTGAAAGGAGTTTGTATGATAATGAGCTGCAATTCCCAGGGAAGTAAAAAGTCTTTAAAAGCTAAAAGCTGCTGCCCTGCAGGAGATGTAAATTAGCAGAACATGAAGGAATTTTTTTACATGTACGTTTGACATGAACTACCTAAACCAAAAGGTTGTTTGGAGGTGAACTTTGAGTGGGTGCTTTGTGACGGTTTTTTGTAGATGATACATCACTTATACACTCTCCAAACAATGTGGGTTTCATTATGAATGGCGTGACACAGTAAACATGTTGCATACCTGTGGAGGTCAAGGTGAGCAGCAGCAGGGTGGTGGGGTAGAGAGCCTGGCCTGCCATGAGGAGGGAGCGGGTGTTGGAGTACGAGCGCACCGTCTGAGAAGTCCAGCAGAGGGCGAACACCAGGCACAGCGCCCCTGTGCTCAGAGCCATGAGGGAGGAGATCACTCCAAACACCCTCTCTGCTTCCAGAGCTGGAGAACACACAGCAGACACGGTCCAAAATCAGAACTGTTTACCACAATGATTATTGGAGCACATTACTAAGCTGTCAGTGTGATTAAAAAGCTCCTGAGTGCTCTCAGTAATGTATTATAATAGTCTTTTTTGTGTAAATGAACACGTTCTCACACAGCAAAATGTTTATACAAGTCAGAGCAAAACAACAGGATTTTTCTTACTAGTAGCTTTATACTTTTATTTGGTTATTCATTCAAATAAAAAAAAAAATGACTTGCTGGATGTATCTAGTGCACAGATGTTCCTGCTGGAAAATTATCCTAACCCCAGGGTCTGTTTTATCCGTATTACCTGCTTTAGATTGTGTTTCTATTGGGTTTAAAGGTTATCAGCCTGGCCAGCTGTCAGAGATTTAACTAATGCAGCGATACACTAGCACACATCCAGCCAACAGTTGGACTCACTGCTGCGCTAACGGTTATCTGTATTTTATTTCAGTATTTTTTAGAAGACACACTGTAATTCCTACATAAATTTAGATGAAAATATGACCAGTACAGCCCTAACAGCTGCCAAAAATGTAGACATTACTCATCTTTGGTTTTTGGGGAGATGAGGTGGGGCAAACATGCCCCAATGCATTTTTTTTCAATTACTTATATTTGACACAATTTCTTTGCACTGTTTTTATTTACTTACAGGGATTCAAACCAGCCAGGCAGAATATAGACCGATTGCATAAACTGACCTGCTTATAGTCCAGACTTGGGTAACTCCAAAGAATTACCCAATAAAGCTAAAAGTGGATAAAAATATGATAAGCAGGCCATGAACAGCTGACTATCTGAAGAATTATGTCCAAAAAATGAATAAACAAATATAAAGACAAGTCTCATTTTGATGTTTGGGAGTTGAGTTCAAGTACACAGGAAATCTTCTTTAAGAAAATTCAAAATGAGAATTAATTTTGGAATAAACATTTTTAAGTTTCAAACATGTGATGTGGTCATGATGCACTGTTGGTTTTTTTTATCTAATTACAGAGATGAAGTGATTTTGAAATTATTTGATTTGTTATTTTGTTATTCCAACCTTTGTAAAGCACACATCAACATTACTATCTAACTGAAGGGAAAATAAAGAAAAGGACAAAACTGCTAAAGGCAAGTTTCAACCCATTAACCCTCAACCGAAGGTGAAAACTTCTGCTGAAGCAAGGAATGTAATTCCCCAGCAGAGGAGCAAGTTCTGACTTGTTTTGCTCTTTGGGGGAATCTGCATTCCCAAGAGTCATTTGTCAAACGCTCAAATGCTCTTGATATTGATCACCATTACTGATTAATAGAGCTAAAATAAATCCCACTGGGGATGATTTCCAGATGGTCAAAGACATACATACCCCTAATTAAATATGCTGCCTTCCCTAACATGTTTAGCGCAATCGATACTTTCACCTTTCTCAGAAATGACAGCGATTGACAAATAGCAAATTTGATTTGTTGACTGAAGAGAGACGTGAGAAGGATCAGGACATCATTTTGCTCACCGTTGAAGACAGTATCATCTTTGTCGTTTGTCTGGTCACTGTTGCTGTTATTCCACTTTGTCCACAGTCCCCTGTCATTCAGCCAGAAGGGTGTCCAGACGGCGTAACACACACACAGGCAACCTGCTAAGCCCAAACAGGACTGAGCAAACCTGAAGCGACTGATGGCGTCTCCCAGCTCAGGGAACATCATTTTTATACCACTGAAAGTAAAACATTAACAGAAGCAGGTATGAGCAGGAGTGTAACGCTGATGTACTGAGTTTGAGTTGGAAATCCCTTATTCTGTCATCTGAAATGTAGTACATCAGCTTCAAGAATAAAGGTCTTACCCTTTTGTTGTGGAAGATGTGAAGGTTCACCCAGAGCTCAGGCTGTGTAAATATCAACATAAAGAGATGTCTCCGTCTGTTCTACAGCACTAACACTACAAACACTGATACATTATTTCTACCACAAGCAGCCGCTCGCAGATAAAAACCTTCTTGGTGTACTGTAACTCCGCCTCTGCTTCGGTGGAAACTACCCTCACTGTTGGAGAAACTTCCCCGTGAATTCTCCACCGTGACTTTCCTACACACACTGTAGAGAAAGTGAAAGTTGCCTCGACCTTTCAGTATTTGAGGAAGCAGAAGTCTCCGTGGTGATCAGAAATAAACGATGTAGAAGAACTGGACATTAAAAGGGAAGTTAGGAACTCTACAATTCGGTCAAAGAGTCTTTGAATAACATTTGTTGTGTCAGGTAGAAACTATGTGTGGGGTGCCATGGGGTCATTACACATGACAACCAATCAGAGGAAAACCCACTCGGTTTCTTTCAGTGGGCAACGGTACGGGTAGTTGAGAGCGTCATCGACCTCAGACATCTCTCCACCCCCTGCAGTTTCCTTTGCTGTAACAGAACGGCACACGCAGCCCACCCAAGTAAAGGTTTTCCAAAAGGTCACACTGATATTCATAAATAAAGACATCTCCTACGAAATAACCCTGCAGCCCACTCCAGATAACGAGCCATGCACTGTGTGTGCACTGCTTTAAGTAAATGATACAGATACAAGCAGGGTTCCTTTTCTTTATTCACAGATCAAAAGTTTGAAAGAAAACATTCTCTGATGAAATAAAGTGTATCATTAAAATAAAGGATAAGAATGTGTAGGAGTAGAACCTGATTAAACTTGGTTGGGTTACATTTGGCTTTCATTTTGATATATGAGTAAATAAACATAAGTCTCTGGAAAAAAAAGACCCTTAGCAGCATCAAAATAAGGCTTCAAGATACAGATAGAAAATGCTCTATCCTTTTATACTCACCTGTTCACCGCTCCTCTTTATTCTGTTCTTTAGATTTTTTTTCTTTATTTATTCTTTTTTTTAAATAGGTCAGTCTCAACCCTGTTCAAGTGTTGTCACGCTTTAAAAAAACACAGCTAAGGACCAGAAGGATGTTCAAGTACTGCCTCTCCAAATGTTGGCAGCCACTTTCATGCCCGTTTTATCCTAAGCTTACTTTTTGGCTCGTTGCAGCAGGGCCTTGAAAACATCAAGAATTTCTGGGTCCTCCTCAGCAGTCAGCTCCGGGGTGTTTTTCTCCAGCCAATCAGAGGAGCGGATCTGCTGCCTGAGAGTACCAATGAGCGAGTCCAGACTCTCCGAGGGCTTAGAGGCCTGGCAGTCCAGCAAAACAAACTCCTCTGCAGCAAGTGAACCTGTGTCAAGATGGGGGCTGTCCCTCTCCTTCAGCTGTGCACATGACTTGCTCTGGGGTGATGATGTTGAATTGACAATTGCAGCATTGTCTGACTCTGCACTGTCCTCTTTCACTGGTGTGCTGCTCTCCGTAGCAGTTATTGTGGTGAAGTGTGTCTCAGGACTGCTCTTTCTGTCTTCAATTTCCTTCAAAGCCTTTTGGATCCGCTTTAGTCCTAAAATAACACAAAATATTAGGGTCATTAGGCTGAATATATTTAGGAGCCAGGAGCCAAAGGGGAAGCCACTAAAGGTGCACACACACTCAGCTCCAGCCTATCTTATCCTCATCTGTGTATGAAAATAAATGTTAAATTTGTGCAAGAGAGACATGACAAGAACATTTAAATAGTGTGTTGCTTTAAATACTGATGCTGCATCTGCTCCACCATCATCTAATCACTGGATAAGGGAAGTCATGGCTCATCTCAAACTGGAAAAGATCAGGTACACTGTTCGGGGATCCACGGAGACATTTTATAGGATCTGGCAGCCTTTCCTGAACTTTGTGGAGGGTATGGATGCTGATAATATAATGTAGGAGTCTTCATTCATTTTCATTTATGTTGGCCCTGTGTCTGATGGTTATCTGGCAATATGTTATTTAATTTCTTTTTTTTTTTTGTCTGGTTTTTGGGGGTTATTTTTCTTGTTTTTGTTTCTCTTTTCTGTTTGACTGTACAGTCCTGTTTTAATGATAAAAAACTAATAAAAAGACTTTGATCAAAAAAAATACTGATGCTGCAAGCAGTTGTGGGAAGGCATAACCGGTTTTACCTTCAGGTAGACTGTTACAGTTCATCTATGACAAGAATAAAAATATAAACGCTTGTCTTTATCATTTACAGAATGCCACTAACTCCATTTGAAACCTTTTTAAGTCAACAAAATAAAAAAAAAGGAGATAGTCCTTGGTCCAATAAAACTCTGACCTTAGGACAGAATCACACGGTGGAGGGGCGTTAAGGAAGTGGTTGCCAGATGTTTTTCTGTCAATGAAGACAGGGTGACACTAGCTATCTTTACAAAGTGGAAAAAGAAGCTTTATTGATTCGCAATAACTAAAGGACATGAGTGATGATCCCAGGGGGTCTGGGATTCGATCCTCAGCTTCCCCTGCCCATATGCCAAACCGTCCCTGAGCGTGGCACTGACACATCCATCAGACCTTAAGTATGTGTATGACAGAGGAATGCTCAATGGTCAAGACTACAAACACTACAAAGAGCTGTATGGTTGGGTGTGTGAATGGGTGAATGTGGCTTGCAGTGATCACAAGGGTCAGAAAAAGAACCACATAAATGCAGTCTCGCATTTACTTATTTAGACAATTCTTGATTTTGTTCATTGAGAAAGAATTTCTACTTTAAGAGTACAAAATATCCTTAATTAATTTAAGGATCAAAGGAATTTCAGTGCGTAAAGGACAGGGACGCATGTCTAAACTGAACAAAGTAATTTCCATGTAGACCTAACCTCTTCCTCATACGGCGTTTAAGTGTTTGTTGTTTTACACATTTTCTAAATCACCCTGATAAAAGCTCTGTGCTGAAACACTGCTGAGTGGTAACAAGATACTTATATTATTTAACAAGGGTATCACTGATTTTATTCAGATGGGGCTAGTTGTGAATGAAGCACCTTGCTGGCTGGTGAAGCACACACTTATTATCAAAACATCAGTCATGGCAGAGAGTACTTCAACAGCGGAGAGAGTGTTACAGCTGATACAAACGGTAACAACCAAATAAAAACGTCTGTACAGTGTGTGACGCTCCTATACTGACCGAGCTGAAGGTGGTGCTGTTGGTCTGCAAAGACAACTCGGAACCAGCCGGGTGTGGAGCAGGAGAACGCCTGGCCGCAGCTCAACACCACCTTGTGTCTGAGGAAACACCTCCACAGAGACAGCTCCTCCTCAAACGACGGCTGTCGGAGATACTACCGAGACAGTGAGACCAAGCTGAAACACACTCGAGCGTACCCTTGTTGTTTTGAAGAAACATTGACACGTGTTAAACTGCTTTGTCTAAGCAACACATCTAAACTGAACCATAATTAGTAGAATTTAAAGCTGACTTTGGCGCCGCTACCTTTCTGAGGTCAGCCCAGACATAGAGTGCAGCAGGTCTGTCCAGGAAGGGGACGTCCATTCTACGCAGCTCTCCGGTCACGTAGCTGTGAGCATTTTTCAGTCTGCGTCTGTTCTCCGGCAAAAATTCTCGGTTGATCCACTCTATGACATGATAATGCAAAGTTACAATGATTAGGTTTAATAAGATATGGCTTTCTGGAGCTTGATGTTTAGCAGATCCCCAGAGTGGGGCTGAGCAAGAGGGAGTGAGTTATCTTATAAGTAGAGAAATCAGTGAGGACTATGTATTTGAATTCAACTGTCTTGTTAAAATCACATTTGAAACTTGGTTCATACCTCTGTCCTGAAGAAGTCGTGCCACCTGGTGTTGAACCGTCCCAGGGAGACCATGGAAGGACCCCAGCTGGGCCAAAGCTTCCACCAGGTCTCTGTTCTCAGTATACAGAGTGCCAATTCTGATTCCCGCCATTGCAAAGTCCTAGAAAAGACAACAAGAAGCATAGAGTACATACAGGGTCTCAGGGAACCGGCTGTAGACCCTTTACCTGCTAATGCATGTAAACACCCTGCGTATACATGCATTAGCAGGAGCTAAGATCATCAGGATCCTGCTCAGAAACCTCAACAGATCTGTTTGCTTGTTGTTCCTGCAGAAAAGAGAAAGAACTGATGGACGGAGAGCACCTCAGGATATAGTACTGTACCATTGGATCATTTGTTTGGTACCATTGACGGGACCCTGATTGATTGGAAATGCTCTGCTAACACGTTGACTATTGCTGGGGGCGATCACTGAACCATTTGGATTGCTCTCTGGAGAAAAAGTTTAAGTTTCATGAAATTTTGTTGGAATTGTTCCCGCGGCTTGATGGGCCGTTCCAGGGGCCACTGCATACGTGACTGAACACCTGGGACCACTACTAGGACGATAAAATTGACAGGAATGCAGCTAGCGCGTCCATGTCAGCCCCGTCGGGGTTAAAAGTAGGTTATGACGTGGGTCCTGTATGGTTTCAGCATTTTGAGCCACAAATGGGAAGACCATGTGGGCCAAATATGTTGGACCCTTTAGATGTTGGCTCGGTGGGGGAAGGGAGGGAGATTGACAGTTACAGACCAAGTCACTTGGAAACCACAGTCCACTTTTAAACACATATGGGGCCCACGCGTAAGTGGTAAAGTCTGTTTATATGTGATTGCTATTTGGTTTGAAGAAAATTAATTGTTGTACAGCTGAAACAGCAGCTGTCCTGATACAAATAAGCATTGCTGATTTTTTAGAAAACTTTCCAACTTTTCTGCAAATCCTCACAGAAGAAAAGATTTTCATGTGCTGTCAGTAAGTTCCACACACTCACGCTCTCAGACCAGGGCAGTACGTGCGTACCTTGCTCATTCCCCACATCACATGCGTCCTCTGTGGGTCGGGCAGGCTGGAATGAAGGCAAATCATTAGCAGATAAAAGGACGTCTGCAGCCACCGTTGTGATGATTAGGGGTCTAACGCATTAATCATGCAGTACCTGTCTATACTGAGGACACTGCGAAAGGTGACTGATTCATCAAACACCGTCAGCATGTACACCTCATCTACGATGGCGTGGAGTTCATTTCTAATTCAAGGGAGAAAAAAGTTGATAAAAAAAAAAATATATATATAGACATAATTTCAGAGCAGTGTTGAAATCTTCAGTTTTACACTTTTATCTACTAAAAGAAAAAGAAAGCAACATAAATGAATAATGATCCTGTTAGCATCGGCTGTCAGTGTAAAAGCCTTGACATTTATGATACAACAGCTCTGTGCTTTGAAAGGTCTATGGAGGGAACTACTCTGGTAAAGATCATTCAGGGTGATATAGAGTAGTATTTGGCACAAAGGCCGCACTTGTCAATATGTTGATGGTTGAGAGGTGCGATAAACTGTATGACAAGGGAAAGAGATGACAGAAAGTGTCCGCCGTGACTCGGCAAACAGGAGCCACGGGACCACAGAGCAGAAGGATTGCAGTATGAGATAACAGTGAGGCAAACAAACCTTTTGGCAAACTCCAGGAAGGCGATCATTTCCTTCAGAGTGTAGATCTCAGCCAGAGGATTGTGGGGGTTCATAAGAATAACAGCTCGAATGACCAAGCCCTTAAAGAAACGGGAAGGTTTTCAGTACATGTACACCGTTGCAGTGTGACAAAAAGAGCATCCAAGGTGTGTGAAGTAATTCTATCTATCTTTAAATGTTCACTAAGAATAAAGTATGTCATGTGTCACCTCTTGCTTAGCCCTTTTCAGACCTTCTTCCAGCTTCGCTACCGTGAGGTGAAAGGGTCGGCCGTCCTTGCCATCAGCCTGTAAATAAACAGCAGCCAGAGTGAAAGACATCAACACTTCAAGGCAAGCCGACAGCTGACGCTAAACAGCAGCGTGAAAACAAACGTGATGCAAAGGTTAAAAAAGAGAAAAGAACTGCAACGAACCTTTCAAAGGTCCAATTAGTGCACATAAATCAAGGCATGTTCCTACCTCACAATCAAGAGGGACGTGGAAGAGTTTTACATCGCTGTACAGATGCACATCCTCAGTGATAACCCCGTAGAAAGGCGTAGGAATAAGAACAGCGTCTATAGCACAAACATGTGATACGTACGTTGTGACTGATTTTAAAACAACCAACACTTGATACCACTTAAAACCTTACTATCAATCCTTTCCATTAATAACCCAGAAGCTAATTCACTAACCGAGTAACGTTCGCTGTTCTAAATGTGTCAGACAAATATGCACAAATGAAAGGTTAATTTTGGATTTGGCGCTGAATAAGTTAGTTATTAATAATAATAAAGGCATTACATATGTTTAAATAGATATGGTGTCTCCAAATGCACTAAAGTAAATGCAATTCATGCAGCTGCTCAGATTTTTTTATCCTTCAATGTCTGGGCCATTTTACTGAAATCCCGTAAAAGGCAAAAAGGTCATTATCCATTCTCTACTGCACTCACATTTGTATTCATGCTACATACAGGTGTGTGTGTAGATCCAATATACGGGCGTGTGAGCGAGCCTACCTTTAGGATCACAGATTACTGCAGCTACACATGAGAAGAGGGAGCCACAGCCATTCATCACCATGACCTAAACAAACACACACACTCTACGTTATGACAGTCTCCGTTAAGACACTGAGACCTGATAAATACGCCACAAAGTCATCCACCTGCTGAAGCAACCCTCTGCTACGGCTGCCATTTATTTCCAGTCAGGATGCTGTTTCTGTCCAACTCGGTCTGTCCTTGTGACCTGAATAATTTTTCATTTGTGCAAGACTTTTTTTTTGTGGGGAAGCAGAAAGGCTGCATTTGTAATTAAATTTGACTAACTTGCGTTGCGCTATGTTAAATAAATTGAATCTTGGAGTGTTTATGTTCTAATAAAAATCTCATTTAGAGCTAAAGGGAAAAAAAATAATTTTGACGAATGGTTTATTTTATTAATACATTTTAAAGCATTTCTCTTAAAAGATTTATTATATCGTCTCTCCTTTGTATTCTGTCAGCTTCAAAAAAATGCAAAGTACATTCTATTCACTTTCATAACATTAATGGGTTATAAATTGCGATATTTCCCTCTGCTATATTGCGCTCAGAAAGCTTAAAGCGCCAACAAATTGTAAGTTGATACATTTTTTATTGCTGCTATTCATATGTTTTCCTCCAGTTCTCTTGGTTTTTAATATATTCAAATGACAGTAGCAACAAAGTTCTTTTAAGAGATTTGGCGCTCCAGCAATAAAAGCATGACGCTTCACTCACATTGTCAGCTCTCAGCGGCTTCGGGGAGCAGCAGTAGTGAGTCAGGAACTTTGAGACTTCGTCTCTCAGGCTGAAAAATTGCAGGATGGAGAGATTGTCGGGAAAGGTAATGTTTGCATTGAAATGCAATTACAAAATTGTAACCTCAATATAAGCCAGGTGAAACGGATTAACATTTGAAATGAAAATAAAAGGTCATCTGAAGTATCTTACAAAGGATGTCCTGTCCAGTCTGAATACTGCAGCAAAGACGGGTCAACGTGGAGCATATCAGGCTTCGTCAGCTGCAGCAAAACAGAAAACGCATCATTATTATTACTATTATTACTATTCCAGGTTTCAATAAATAATTAGATTATTTATAAAAGAAGCTTATTTTTCTGCTTTCACATACTAAGAACTTGGTTTTGGACGACTGGATCACTGTGCATATGAACATGGCTTAGTGTTTACAAATAAAATCGAGAGAGGCTTCTACTGATAATGACGTAACCTCTTTTACCCAAATCTGTTTTTACTGTAGCGCTACTTCATTCTGGTGTCATAGGTCTTGCATACATGTAGAAGTGTTGCTGCACTAACACATGCCTGACACATGTCCTTTTTTAATCAACCTTTCAGGGGCTGTTCACCATCATGCCAGTATGTGGCTGCAAAATTGATCTTACTCGTGAATTGAGGAGATCATAGCATAGTTTGTTCTCACTGGTACCCAAGTTGAGTATACCCTGGAAAAAGAAAAGGAGCTGATTACAAATCCTTACATTTTATTTCATTTTAAAGCCAGACACTACAGTATTTACAGCACGATGCACACTTACATCAGGGTTGTCTGAGTCGTGGTGTTTGTCTCTTCCATACAAGGCGAAACCCTCCTGAAGAATGCCTCGATGCTGTCGGATGCTGTTACCACGGGTCGACAGGTACCCACTATGGCCCGGAGCCTCTGGGCCTCCCAGTGTTGCCACAACATTCTGTGAGGCTCGGCAGGCTGTGATGGATGTGGGCCGCGACTTTTGTGTCTCCTGAGCGGGGACAGTCTCTCCTGCTGGAGCTTCTGCAGGTGGCTGAGACGAAGATGATGGGACTGAAGGGGTGGCAGCGGTCATCAGAGAGGTCGCCTGATGAGCTGAGGGTGAGGCAGGGGGATCAGTCGCCGTCGTGGCCGCGGGGCCCCCCTGTCTGACAGCTAAAAGCGCCCCTGTGAGCATGCTGAACAGGCGGAGCTCATGCTCCCGTTCCTGCTCCGCCCTCCTCTCCTCCCGCTGTTCTCTGCGCTCCTCGGCCTGCAGTTCTCGTTCCAGGCGTGCTTCCTCCAGAGAGAGAAAACGCTCCTCTGCAGACTGCTGCCACGTCAAAAAGCTGGCCAGGGCTTTATCCAGGCTCCCCTGACCACCGCATCGACCATTGTTATGGGCCCATGATGCCTTGCCAGCCCGTCTACGCTTCCTGTGTCTCGCAGAGATGGAGGGATGGGAAACATCTGCACTGGGCTGCCCAGACTTGTTTTCTGCTGGAGGAGCACTGGAAGCGTGGGTGCCAGCTGATCCACAGCCAGCAATGTTCAGGTCACTGAAGCCTGGAAATGTAAAGAAGAAATATTACTCAAGACATTCTAAACGAATATATAACTACCGATATCAATAACTTTATTATTTGGACTAACAACCTGCGGGGGACATTCTTGCATTTGCTGAGTTCTCAGATTGACCCAGTGCTTCTTCTGGACCCAGCAGAGATTGTTCATCAGTTTCCTGCTCTTCTCCAGATCCGTAGTACATCTCAGGGGGTGCGACACCTGAGCTCAGCATTTTCTCCTCCACATCCTCACATTTGATGTCCAAGGGGTCTCCATGTTTAGGGGGTTGGCCAAACAAAAACCCCCCTGCGGAGACCGGGCCAAACGAGCCCGAGGGAACTCCTTGCAGATACGTCTCGGGCCCCCCCGGGCCCTGAAACACCTGCTGAGCCACCACGGCCCCTCCCAGAGAGGAGTAAGTGATGTTCGGCCGGTTGGACAGCACTCTGTCCATCACGTCGTAGAACTTCCAAGTCCTCATCTTGTGGTTGTCCTTGATGCGCCGGTACTCCAGCTTCATCTTCTTGATCTTCTCCCGGCACTGGTCGCCCGTGCGGTAGATTCCCTTCTCGCGCAGGACGTGGGCGATGCGGTCAAAGACGCGCTGGTTGCGCAGCGAGCTCTCCAGCTCGATCTGGACCGACTCGTCGGACCACAGCTGGAGCAGCTCCACGATCTCCGGGTCCGTCCAGTTGCTGCCTCTCTCGTGCCTTCGGCTGCGAAAGTCCATCATAGGACGGGGTTTCTGCAACACGGGAGGAGACGCGCACCCTTAATTCAACTTCAGGGGGCACCACAAACAAACACTGAATTTACTAGTTTATATTTTTAATGTAGTCGGTTATTCAGGGGCGTCAATTGGGTATGAAGGTATGGCAGCTGCCACACCTTTGCTTCAAGGGTTAAATGTAAATGTTTGTTTTTTTAAATACATTTATGGAATAACTACAAATGCAAATAAGAACAACATGATCGATTTCACTAGTTATTATACACTGCAAAAACTCAAAATCTTAACAAGAATATTTGTCTTATTTCTAGTTTAAATGTCTAATTTTTAGTCTCATTTTTTTTTTTTTAAATCTCATTACATTTAAGACAAGACTCAAAAACAACCATTTTCACCTGTTTCAAGTAGATTTTCACTTAAAATAAGTAGAAAAATCTGTCAATGAAACAAGATTTTTTTGCTTGTAATGAGAAGATAAATCTTGTCCCACTGGCAGATTTTTCTACTTATTTCAAGTGAAAATTTACTTGAAACAGGTGAAAATTGTCAAATAACAAGTTATTTTTCTGGTAATGACTCTTGTTTTAAGTTTAATGACATTTTTTGACTAAAAATGAGACATTTTAACTAGAAATAAGACAAATATTCCTGGTAAGATTTTGAGTTTTTGCAGTGAGTGAGACTGCATTTGAAAAAATTCCAATTTTCTTGACCACACAGATAAACTACATAGAGACTTCTGTGAGAGTATCTGCTGGACGTGTTGATTGATACTCTAGTTCAGTTCTGTGACTCGTCACCTTGCCATACCTTAGTTTCCACTGAATTGACTCCACTGCGGTTATTACAACAGATAAATATAAACACAGTGATGTGTGTACTGTACCCACTTGTGCTCCCTCTCTCTCTCCGTAAATCAAAAGTGCTGTCAACTCTGATGTGGCATCCGCGCAGGTTGATAAAACCCTGGTTTCGACAGGTTCGGGGTGGCACGGCTTTGTTCCGGGGAGGGGGGTGAAATGTGCAGGTCTTACTTGCACTAAAAGCAAATTTGTAACAACATAAAAATGGGGAATAGACGCGTTCGCGTACATAAATATCTACATCCGGGTTGACGGCACATGCGTGCTGTCCTTATTCCGGGATAACTTTGGCCCGTGTTAACAGAGCTGCTGGAAGCGGGCTGCGTTTCACTCGTACCAGGCTGTAGCGGGGTAGACACGACCATGCGAGTAGCAGCGACGCGGAGCCTACGCCGTAGGCTACGGCGTAACCGACGGCGTAGGCTCTGCGTTGGTGTAACGCGGAACCACAAATCAGCCTTTAGTCTTATGTGTGAGTTTGGTCAATGTCCACTAGATGGCAGTCACGTATAGTTTACACGAGTCGCACTTAAACCTGTCGGCGAGAACGCGAGTATGTTTGATTCGGGCACAGGCGTCGCCAGGAAGCCGTTTGTTACAAGTTAGTTACAGTAATGACTAAAACTAAAATGAACATCGGTCCAAATAACACAATTTTGCAATTGAATGAATGAATGAATGAATGAATGAATGAATGAATGAATGAATGAATGAATGAATGTATTTATTTTGAACATGTATATAAAAAATAAAAATAAACAGTAACATCTTCATATGCACAAAAAAAAGGAGAAGGAAGAAGTAGGCCTATACATTTTTTCCTAGTTCCTACCCCTTTATAACTCTATGAATTTACATTTTATCTACAAAATATCCATATAAATATAGTCTATATAAATACTACGTAAACATGCCTATTATTACTACATAATTATCCATATAAGTTTATAGAAAATGTAAATATTACATAAATATTATATCAATATATAGAAAATACAAATATTATATAAATCTATATAAATATACACTATATAAACTACATAAATATCCCTATAAATATATATATGATACATACATAATAAATATATAACATATATTACATAATTATAAATATCCCTCTCAACATATAATATATACTACATAAATATCCACATAAATATCTAAACATGTCTTAAGCAAGTATAATATACAATTTTTTCCTATTTTATTTGTTTATCACACTCCTCGTTAACCCATTTCCTCTTCCATATACCTGTTTTTAAATCATTTTTGTATCTCTTTTCAAACAGATTTATGTTAGTACTATGTTAGTAGTAGTGTATATTAGTACAATAAAAAAAATAATCGGGACTGTAAATATTTACGTATATAATAAACATTTATATCACATATTGTGATATTGTGAAAGCAAGGTAACGTAACTAAAAGAAAAAGAAGATCCAAAGCCAATTCAAATAGGATGAATTAATATGGCAAAAGCTTGTTGACAAAGAACACATTAAAGTATGAAAATCAATACTTGTGATGAAAAAAGACTTCTGTGTGCTAAAATCAATATTTTTGTATAAATATTGGCTCTACATGCTCTTTGAAGTTTTCTGGTAACAACTGTCTGTGCAGTTGCTTGTACTGAACTTGTTTCCCTTGTAACTTACATCAGTGCACCCTGTTTTGTTCTTTTATCTCTCTTATCTCTCCCAAGACTTGTTTCTTTTTTTACAGTGTTTTGATTCAGACATGTAATAAATAAAGTGTTTTAATAAGACTAGAGGAAAAGCCGATCAGCCCAGCACTCAACAGTGAATCTGCATTTTAATTTTTAATTTAATTTAACTTAATTTTAATGATGATGATGATGATGATGATGATGATGATGATGATGATGATGATGATTTTTTTTTAAACTTGTTTTTTTTACTATTGTCACTGTATTTCTTGCTCTGTCAGGCGACCTTGAATGTCATGAAAGGCGCCATATAAATAAAATGTATTATTATGATGATGATGATGTATATAATAAACATTTATATCACATATTGTGTTTTAAATATAATATTACACATGATAAATATCATTAAGAGATCAATAAAACGTAGAAGCCACTATTTTTCACGTATTAATAGGCTTACTCGGTAATATAGACTTAAAAGTGGATAACGTGACCTAATGTGAGTTAGTGCCAGTTCTTGGCTGCATATCGCTACGAGCCGCCCGTGTTCAGGTCCTCGGTGCAGCAAATCAAGTAGCCCCCATAATCCACTGGGCTCCTAACATGACGTATTTCCTGGAGAAAGGGGATTGTGGCACTTTGTTGTCATCTCCAACCAATAGTAAAACGCTACATTGTATTGGTCGTAGTCGTTTATTCTCTCCCCCGTTTTTCATCCGTGAATTCAATCACCCACATACTCAATTAAGCTTAGCACGACCTAACCGGTATTATAAAAGAAAAAAAAATTGTGAAAAGCTTGAAAGCTTTAGGAAAAAAAAAAAAAAAATACTGAGAGCGCGACTAGTCAAATGTATCCACGGTTGTGGCAAGTTGTTGGCGAATGACACGCCAGAAGGGATAGTTTAAATTCAGCACTTTTTAAAAAGAGAAATGTTTGCGTACAGGTAGCGTTTTTTTCACTTATCTCGTGGACGAAGTGGAGGACACACGCCGTCAGTAGATGTAAAGTTGAGAAGTGAAAGCTCGGGAGGAAGGGGAGTCTCCGCCCGGAGCAGATGATGTGCAGGCATGCTGCGTCCGTCCGTGCGGGCTTCTGACTCCTCCAGGTATGCTGTGGATACTAACTCTTTGATTTATTGATTTTTTTAAACTAGATTTTATGAATTTCTCAGAAATTGAGAGAGTTGAAACAGTGGGAATATTCACGGAAAGCAATTGAGTTTCTCAGCCTTCAACAGCAGCCTTCACCAATCTTCCCAGTCAGGTGAATCTCTCACCAGTACCAGTTTTATTCCTTAAAACCTACTGTAGTTGGACCCTTTTTTTCTTTTTTTTTCTTTTTTTACCCGAGGAAACTAACAAAATAACCCCCGTCTTTCATCCAAGGCGCGCACGTCTCCCTGAAGTTTATAGTTGGTAAGATGTTTGTTTCAACACTTGCATGTTTCTTATCGTTATCTGCAGCAGGGCTCGTATGACTCCAATTATTCAGATCCACGTTGTTTTTTTCTCGATTCACAGTCTTTATTACACACACACACACACACACACACACACACACACACACACACACACACACACACACACACACACATATATATATATACACACACACACACACACACACACACAGACACTAATCTTTCCTTTTTCTCTTTCAAATATTCATCCTGGAGTTTTTTCATTTGTCTTCTTTTCTAAAAAGAATCATTATTACGTGTGAATTGCAATAATATAATAATATTGCAATAAATTCCAGTTAAAGCAGCTCCTCAGGCAAAGAAGAAATTGTTTGCACCTACCCCTGCACTATTCTTCTTCACACTGTCACGAAACAGCTACGTTTGTGCACATTTGAACATGATCACCAGAGGTGGCAAATCCGGCTTCAGAAAGTAAAAGTCCTACCATGTATTTGTTCTGCACATTCACTCAACCAGCTGATTCTAATCAGCACAGCTCTTCAGCCAGGTAGATGAGCTAATTAGTGAACTCACCTGGTTTTAGTGAATGGACAGAACAAATATATGGCAGGACTTTTACTTTCTGAAGCCGGATTTGCCACCTCTGATGATCACTGTGTGCTGAGTTCGAGCAAACAACCTGAAAATCCAAACCTGAAATGATTTAGCTTGTCCTATCTTGCTCCAAGGTAAACATTAATATTTTAATTTCCACTGGGATATCAAGAAGAGAGGAAGTCAAGGTCACCAGCGACACTTTGGCTCTTGGCAGCTGGATTTGACAGTCTCACAAATTATGCATAGATATTAATATTTTCTATATCTACATTTTCTAGGCTACATTTTGACCAGAATCAAAGTTGTTAACAAGCGGCTGCACCGATGTTTAAATAGTCAGAGGTTGTAAGAATGCCTCAGCCTTTAAACACCAACTTTCCAGCTCAGCTGGTTCGTCACCACCAGAACAGAAATAATCAGTGCTCGTAATTCTCCAGCTGAGAGCTCTTTGTTGGAAACACTTCATAAGAAGAAAATAGAAACGCAGTGGATGAGAAAGAAGTGAGAACACAAACTTGTCAACAATATAACTCATCGGTAAACAAGGCCAGTGACAGTTGTGGAGGAAGGGAGGTTTAACGCAGGGAACTATGCCAAGGTTTGGATGGCTGCTGAGAACTGTGTACGATTCCTCTTTGGGACAGTATTTACACAATTGATTCATTATCTTGGACACATTTCCATCAAGCCTTTCCAGCTTTGAAGCCCACAGTGAGATGGATTTTAATTTTGTGGTACTTGTGGGATTCTCACCGTCTTCATGGTGCGTCTCAGATGAGAAGTGGACAGCTCGTATCCACCTGTTTACAGCTGTTGTGACAGAGCACCAAATGCCTGTGCACTCAGGTTGCAACCCAGTCTCACATAAAAAACGTACCCTGCCTACGTTTGTCCAAAGTGCAAAAACGTAGAGGGGTTACAATATTAGTCCTTGAAATGTATAACTGTTACATTTTTCTGCCTATTCATTTTGCGTCCAAGTCACGTGACTTTTAAGATTCTGGCCGTGACAGCAACAAACATGGTGGACATTTTTCATTTTTGAGTGAAAGAAATCAATATTTTGAGTTAGTTTCTGCATAGAAACATATATTTTACTTTCATGATATTCACTCAGTGAATTTACATAATTTTTGCACTTTGGACCAACGTAGGCAGGGTACGTTTTTATGTGAGACTGGGTTGGTGCACTGGCCGTACTTTTCAGATCACATTTTAACTTGGAGCAATTTTCCCTCACAGGAGAGGATACTTGGCTATCAGCGGTACTTTGTAAACGCTTCCGCTCAGTTGTGTGCCTCGGTTTTCAGTGAGAGGGCAGCCCAGAGCACATGGTGGGTGTTGACTTGGCTGATGGCTGCTTGAAATAGAGCTGGAGTGCTGCATATGGTCTGTCACAGCTTCATGTGCTTGTCATTACCAATGCAAATTGCCTTTACACCCCATTGAAGTGTCGGAAATCACATCTCACCAGTGTGATGCTAATGGAGAGAAAGCGTACTGATTGTACACGCTAGTGAGACGTGGACAAATTTGTTGGTACTTTTCCATTAAAGAAAGAAATACCCGCAATGGTCACTAAAAAATTGGAAAATAATAATTGACTTATAAAAATCAGACATTTCTCTTGAATTGTGATTGAACAGATTTTAAAAAACACAGTGAAACTGCCCTGGACCCTCAACTTGATATTGTATGAGACAACCTTTCTGAGGCAATTGCTGAAATCAAGTGATTTCTGTGACTCTCAATGAGACGTCTGCATCTGTAGACCGGTATTTTGGTCCCCGTCTCATGAGCAAACTGCTCTAGCTTCCTCAGGTCTAAAGTGTTCCCTCTCCAGACGGCACGTCTCAGCTTCGTCCACAGATGTGGAATAGGGTTTAGATCAGGGCTCATAGGATATTTCCAAATGGTCCAATGATTTGTTCTTAGTCATTCTGTAATCTTCTTTCTGATCCCCTCAGACAAATCTGTCCTTTTGTTTTCTCTAGACCATCTTCATTTTTGAATGTACACAGTTTGATAAGGAAAAGCAAGGTAACGTAACTAAAAGAAAAAGAAGATCCAAAGCCAATTCAAATAGGATGAATTAATATGGCAAAAGCCTGTTGACAAAGAACACATTAAAGTATGAAAATCAATACTTGTGATGAAAAAAGACTTCTGTGTGCTAAAATCAATATTTTTGTATAAATATTGGCTCTACATGCTCTTTGAAGTTTTCTGGTAACAACTGTCTGTGCAGTTGCTTGTACTGAACTTGTTTCCCTTGTAACTTACATCAGTGCACCCTGTTTTGTTCTTTTATCTCTCTTATCTCTCCCAAGACTTGTTTCTTTTTTTACAGTGTTTTGATTCAGACATGTAATAAATATAGTGTTTTAATAAGACTGGAGGAAAAGCCGATCAGCCCAGCACTCAACAGTGAATCTGCATTTTAATGTACCGGTAGCTGGATCAAAATGCAGCTAATGAGGAAGATGATGATGATGATGATGATGATGATGATGATGATGATGATGATGATGATGATGATGATGATGATGATGATGATGTATTTGACCTGATAAGGTGGCCAGATACATTTGAGTAATCATTTTTATGCATGGTGTAAACTGTAAATGTATGAAGGCAATGAGAAGAAATTGATAAACTTGAATACTTAAAAAATGTATCACGATCACTAATATATCACAAATGACAAAAAAAAAGATTACTTTGTTTTTCAGCCTCTGTTGTAGAAATATTTGAATCCCAGAACAGGTATCAGCTTTCTATGAAATGTTGGTTTGGCTCATAAAACACATTCTGCTGACATTTCTGCTGAGTTATAACATTTAAATGATCTAAGACACCAGCATTGTATTCATTTAGTAAAACCTGTAACATTTACAAATGATAGCATAATGATAATTGTATAAACATGATACTAATATAGCAATAGTATCAATTAATATTTTTCCAAAAAAGAAAAACAGACTTAGCCAGATGCTGCTTTTGCCTAGTAATGACGCTTGCTCCTGGCTGAGCTTAAATCTTCTCAAGGCTGCCTGTCTTTGGTCTGTAGAAGCTGTCGCGTCTGGGTTTAATGAGGTTATGAAAATATTCACTGATGTACATTGTGAAGTATCATTCAGATCCAGCTCACCTTCTTCAAAGTGTAGTTGAATAGTAGCTCATAAGAAACTCTGCTTTCCTCTTCAAAGACGCCTCAGTCAACAGGAAGTCAAAATTAATGTTTAGTATGACTTTTGACTACGCAGAGTATCTATGCAAAGTGTTTATAAAGGAGGGATTTATTGTTTCTGCTGCTCCTCTGGTCCAGAAATGATAGTCATTTGTGAAAATTAGATCTAAATGATATACTCTCTTTGTCACCATGCCATAGGCTTCATGTTTCAATAGTTTTAAACAGGCTACTCTATATGGCATCAATCCCAACGGAGGTTTTTCAGATGATTTTCCTTTTTTCCACTCTAGCTTTGATACAAAACTTGTGACTCTTCCTGTGATTTGAAGGTTTCTTCTCATTTTTAGGCTTAAGAGTAAGCAGCCTAACGTTATTTCTCTCCAGGCTGTGATGTAACAGAAGGTGTTTTGAGCACTGTTATAATGTGCTTGTTATTTTCCGCAATACCTTATAAGGTGGAGGAGTCCCCTCTTTCCTCCTAGCCTCTCCCTCTATCTAGTCCTCTCTCTCTAGACCATCTCAGTGACAGCAAACTCCTGTTTTGTGGCTCTAGCGCAGCAACTAATGAGCTCAGAAGAATTGCTCCACAGGGCGAGTGACAGCCTCTGGCCGTTTCTCCAACATCTCTCCCGATACTTTAGAATCACAGCCACTGTCAACTGGATCTGTTAAGCGACAGATGTATCCTGCAAGTTTATCTGCTTGGCACACATCAGATGCATGGATGAACATTTTAAATAATTGTTTCGTAAAATGAAGAACTGGTGAAACTAGTTATTGACTATATTGGAAGTATATTTAATAGAACCTTGTTCTAAAATTATAGTAATCCAACAAAGTGCAAGGTGTTAACAGCAATTCCTCCTGTGTTTGTACATCTTAATCCAGGTGAAAATCTGCCTCAGAGGAACACTAACCAGGTGCCCAAACCTCTAGAGGTAGTGATGCTGTCTTCCAGCAGATGTGCATAGTTACAGCAGTTCCCAATCAGACTCACTGCTTACTCATAAAATCAAGTTTCAGGGGACCGAGATACCAAAGGCTGAAATGCTGAACCTGAGGCTTCAAATCCTGTGAGTTTAGCATAGTGCTGTCATCTGGTGGACTGTCACCTCAGGCAGGTTTATTCAAAGATAAACATTCTCTTTTTATAGCAACTAATGATTGAAATTTGAAATTCAGTTCAGAAATATATTTTTTTTAAATGTCATCCAAAAAGAGTATTTGTTTAAAAAAAATGGGTCTTACAATCTGAATGTTTGTGTCTACTATTTATTTCCTGATTGATTGATGGTGTTGGAGGAATAGACCAACCTACTAGCGATGCCATTTGAGCTGTGGGAGCACAACCACAAAACAAGTTTGCATGTTCTCTCACTGTATCCATCTTAAATTAAGCTTATATACTGTAATTAGTGGATAGCTACACCCAATCTCTATTCCCATTCAGACATACTTAACCTATTTTAATGTATTATTTAAAAAAAAAGTCTTTATCTTTTTCTGTGCTTGAACCGTGCCCATTTTGGGGGGCTGCTGTGAAAATATCTAATTCAGTGAGCGTTTTGCAATTGTTACATCACAGCTCCAGCTCAGAGTAGAATTAGCAGTGTCTCAATCTTTATCTCCACCCAACTTCTGCTTCAAATCATCCAGCATATGTTACTCTGGAAGTGAGAAATGAAAACTTGTTTGCTCAATCTGCTGCTGTATAGTTAACCTTTAAAAATCAATTAAGCTATTGAGCAAATATTGTTTCACCATCACTTTTGCTTAATGTTTTATACACTGATTAGAAAAATACAAATACTTGTTGCCATTTTATTTGATCTTGGTTGGTTTATTTACAGTAAATTAAACTAGAATTGAAGGGGTAATCATATAATTTCCCTTTGGGGATATGACGTTGGACTGAATTCACTGATGGTTGGTTTAATTAAAACGGCAGCTTGTAATTGGCAATAAAACCCCTCGGTTTCTCTTATTCCAAATAAATATATTTAGATTGAAGGTCTTTGCTGTTGTTATTATTATAATTTTTTTATATACCGTAAAATGATGTCGGCCAGTTTGATATCCTCCCCATGAGAAGAGTAAATGTAATTTTTTATGAAAACATTTAGAAATAAAATGTTTTATATTGTAATTTCAGCATATAATTCTTCCCTTGGGAAACGTAAAAAGGGAGGTTTTTAAAACTGCATTCATTTACCTTTTTTTTTTTTTTAGAAATGACTGCTTATAAAATAAATAAAAACCGCCATGATTTGTAAAATAGAATAAAGTTAACCAAACAGTTTTAATGAAAAGGTTGTTTTTTTTATTTGTTTCTTTTGTTTTATTATTTAACAAAACACAAAATATACAAGCGGCTTTCACTTCACAGGAACTTCACAGGATATAAACCTTGTGTTATTCAACTCTTGCATGCATGTCTATGATTTACTGCGGTGTTGCACACTATTTACAGAGCAGACAGTCAGTCAAAGAGTACAGTACCTCAGTAAAGGTTTTGGCTTCAAAGTAGGACTTCAGTTAACAGTACATCACAGTTAATGCTGCAGTACAGATTGGGGGGGGCGGTGTCAGACTCAGGAAGGGCATACAACATTAAACCAAGTCCAAATTAATAGGTGGAACGTTATCTGTTGGGGCAACCCCTAAAAAAAGTTGCTTGCTTGCTAGTTTGTGACATAAATGTCTTCCATCCGTCCGGGTTGTAATGACATAAATGTCATCACTGTCATTACAAACTACCGACTAGCGTACATTTTTATGTTCTTACTAAAACCCTTGAATGTTGGACAATAGCTCTTGTGGATTTTGGAGCACGTACATGTTCTGAAAATGGTTGTTAGTCTACAAACTACCACAGAAATGCTGTGCACTACAATATCAAGGCAAAGTAACAGCATTAATCTTTGCGAGTGGGCAGTTCTGCAGATAGGATGAGTCCTCTTTATTGTCACTGGGTGGTGCTGAGGTCGCAGTCTGATGCCAGCTTCTGCTAGAAATCTAATGTAAAAAAACCCCAAATAGTCCAGTTAATTATGAAAAATATGCTTCAAACATGCAATGGTATTTGTCCTGCCACTTCACTGTTTCTGATAAACCCCCAAAGTTATCTGCTTTCTTTGAGACTGAACTTTTTAAACGGACAGATTTGCTATAAGAAACAATTACTGTGAAGATGTACAAAAAGGTGGAGTGTTCACTCATTCTGTGATATATTTAATAATGTCACATGGTATATAGTCTTGTAAGTTGAATACTGCTCTAGTTGGACACAATTTTCTCTAATGTGATTTTAGACAGTGCTTGTGAAATGTGATCTTGTCAATTCAAATAAATTCACCATCATTCAGATTTCTTTGGGACTTTGGACTCAAAAGATGCTAAAAGAAGTTTCATGCATGACCAGAATCGGCACAGAAGATGAACAGTTTCTCAACTGACGTTATTAGATTCTAGTCGGTAATGATGACTTGAACTTTCTTTTTAACTTTTCAATTTAATGTGCTTTTCTACACAGAAAAAAATAATTGGATTTTGAAATGCAATACTTAACAAATCAAATGAAAAAGCATGTAAAAATATTTACTTTTTATATAACTAAACTTGGGGATTTTTTTTTTTTGTCATTGAACTGAATGATTTTATTTTATTTTTTTTATTTGAAGCACTGTACTTGTGTTAAAATCCAAGTAAAAGACTGCATCCTCAGCACAGATCACATCTTTGAACTGTTTTGTGTCAAACATCACTCATTCGTGATCATAATATAATACTTATGTCAGCAGGAGCTGATGGATGCACCAAAACTATCAGCTGGAAACTGTTCAAATAACATTCACTTTAGTTATGTCCTCAACAGTTACTGGCTAACGTTGGTGTGATCATTCCTAAGGATTTAAACTTCAGGGTTAAGTGACGCATGTGGAGAAAAGCAGAACCCATTATTGCACAACGGGCAACTTCTATGACTGCTTGTCATCAAAATTGCTTCCAATCTTCACATACAACACTTATACCTAGACATTCAGTGCAGAATAAGTGCTGAGACGGGACAGATTTGTGAAGAAGTTTAAAAGCAAATGTTATTACCAATACTGATAGCCTTTGTGTTCAGACTGCTTGACTTGGCTTTCCTGCTAAAAGTTACTGATAACAGGCAACTTTTGTTTTGTGTCCTGGGGTCTGGAGCATCACTCAAATTGGTAAAGCTAATAAGCTTTATTTTGCGATAAAAAAATGATGCATTTTAATAGTTTGAAAACACTCTTACACCTTCAATGTTCATCTCCCCTCAACATTCCCTGCAAGACTTTATTTCAGTACAGGACAGTACTCAGGGCAGCTACGAGTCGTAGGTGTCAATCATGATATCACAACCTCTTTTATAACATAAAAAAACAATAATGATCCTATGTCCAGAAAAATAATCATTTCAAGAAGATAATTAATACCTACAGTGGTCAAATCTGAGTATCTTCACTGTTTTTCCATTATTATTATTTTTATTAAAAAAAATTAAACAATTTTTTTTTTAGGTTAGCCTGTGTCCAATCCTTTAACATGGATTAGTTTATGACCTATAGTTTAACTGCTGCCAGTCACCACAAGGTGAAGGAAATGTCACTTTACGTGGACCTTTTGGTCTATCACATCTGAACAGTCTGTGTACTACAAAAGTGATGCCCCGGGTTTATGAAGTTTATATGTGACAGGAAATATGTACTGACAATGACTTGTCTATTATCTGTCAGCTGGCCGTCAGGCTTCTTTAACGTCCCTACTTCAGCGCCTGGCCCATGGCTAAACAAAGATGTGTTTGAGAATAAAGCTTGCAGGAAAGTCTATTTCTCTGTTTCACATGTGATAGTGTAATCTCAGTGTGCTTGGTTTTGGTTTTAACTACCAAGCTCTGCATGCTCTTTCAGATGGTAATACTGTGCATCAAGTGTTATTAAGTGTAATTTGGGTCTAAATGCTTGCTGGCATGGCAACATGGTACCTCAAAAAAGGGGAAGAGATGGGAATGGAGTGGAGTGACTCCTTTCAACACCTTCAAACTGCTGCTATAAAAGGATGTGCAAAGTTATGGGTTAAAAAGGAAGTATTTGTACTGGATCCCTGGGGTATTTTTACTAAAACATATTACAGACCATTTTTTAATACCTCAACTTGTCAGCTTGTGAAAAAAAGGGCATAGCGTGTCTCCTTTAACTGTGATTTACAGACTCCTCTATGACTCACAGAGCAAGAAAAAATACCAGCTGAAAATCTGTTTCTTTTTAAACACTCTGCTCAAATGATAATTCTTTTCTATCATTCTCGTTATTTTACTATTTGGTTAGAATATATTGAACATCTTCCTGTCATACTTAATAAGTAGTTGGTTAAATTTACTTTCCATAATATTCTAAAATGAACAGCAGTGTCTGAGTAAGTACTTAAATATTCCCTCAAAAGTCCTTCATCTCCTTCTGCCATTAGCGGGGCTGGTTTGCTTGGAACTTATATTATATCAACGGGCCTTCTGTATACCATTATCATAGATTAACATTTCAGGGCCAGACAAAGTGAAGAAAAAAAATAGAAGTTATTTGGATCTTGGCATAGCCTTTTTATATTTTGACATAATATTCATGCTTTGCAAATTTATTACGTTATTTCTTAAACCGTAGTCTGACGATGGATAGAAAGCATCATAAGTTACATGATGCAGCATTTTCTGTTCAGTTTGGCTCTGAATATTATATACAGTTGGCAGTTCAGACCCAAGAGTAACCCAGTTAAGACAGCTGTTTTTTTGTTTATAGCTTGCTCTGTCCTCTCATCTCTAGGCCACTGTTCCACTTTGCTGCTATAAGGTAGAGCAGCCTCACTCTGCCTGGGAAGCGACAGACAGACAAATAGCCCGCCCTGTGAAGAGTTCTCCTTTTAATGGATGCCCGGGTGGCCCCGCTGCTGCTATGGACAGGTCTTGTCCTGCTGACAGCTGAACTGAAGTGGATTTATGCTGCAGAGGTCTACACCAACACTTGGGCTGTCCAGATAACTGGGGGACCAGGAGAGGCTGACCGCATCGCCAGGGAACATGGTTTTGTCAACCAAGGCCGTGTAAGTTTTTCTCATTTTACCTGTTTTATCAAGATTACGTTTGTACTGTGCCTACAGTGTGTGTGTGTGTGTGTGTGTGTGTGTGTTTGTTTGTGTGTGTGTGTCAGTATTATTGTCTATTATAGTTAACCCATGCCACTTCACCTTGGACAACATCCACAGTTTTGTCTGTTGCTTGCATAGTTGGTGATGTCGTTGCTAGGTTGCAATTTGGATACAAAAACTGAGCATCAGAGACGTGACACTGCAGCTCATCCTTTTTGTGCTGTAAATTGCAGAAGCACGGCCACTTTCATTTCATGTCGCACAAGTGGGGCGTGCATGATTTCCTAACACACCAGAAGACACTGGCTTTCAGAATGGATGGAAATAATGTGTCAGTTATTTAATGTTGCTGTATGAAGTTGGTGGTTTAATTTTATTGCAAGTACTTCCGCTTCTGTTCTCAGGATTGCCAGGTCCTTTCAATTAATAAGAGTGTTGGGTTTTTTGTATAAGAACCAAATAATTAGAAGAGGCGAAAAAGGAAGAGGAGAAGTAAATTACTCACTCATATGTTAAGTTGTTTGAATATCAGAAATGCTGCGGAAGCTAAACTTTCTCATATTTGCGCCTCAGCATTTGACAGTGAGCCTGTATTTAGTCCCCAATTCCCTCGTTACTCTACTTCAGACTTAACTTAATTTGCATGCGTTTCTGTGGAGCTGTCTGCCAGCTGCATACACCAGTGAACAGCCTTCTTACTTCATAAGAGTATATGTGGGAGAATCGGCATACTCCCAGCCCTCCTCTGCCCACCTCAAATGAAGAGAGTTTTTTAGCAAAATTAGTTTTGGCTAAGCTGTAGTCTCTTTAATTTTCAAAGACAGGGAGGGCACAACTAAATGCTTTAGGGACTTGTTATCTTGCAATCAGCTGTCGGAAATGTTTACAACAGTCTGGACAGGACTGGACATGTGGCGGTGTTGAATGAGGGACTAATGTCCTGCTTCAAACCAAAGGTCTTTTTGTATTGATGTTGCAGTTGTTTCAGTCTAACTCAGTCCAAAACTGTTGCGCTGCTGAGTAAAAGAAAGCTAATGTCAGATAACAGATCGATCTAGAGGACGAACCAATCTACAGTCTCAGTGAATTGCCCAAAATGACACGTTTAATATTCTACTCACAGAATAAACATGCATATTCTAGACACACAATTCTGTAGAGCCAAAGGAAGTGTCTCTGTTCTCAACGAGGATATTCTTCTTCTTTTTTCAATGCATTCCTTATGTGATCATTTTACCATTCAAAAAAAGAGAGACTTGTTTTTTTCCCCATTTCCTTAATTTCATCTCTTCATTGTCTATTAAATAACTTGATGAATGTTTAGCCTTATTTTGTTTTTCCTCCTGTAGCTTCATGATGGTGTCAAGGGACAGTAAGCCACTGTATTTCTGAATATCTGATGCCGTATGACAGCTTGTCAGTTTAGTCATGTGACATTAAATCCCTCAAGTGCAAGAGAGAGAAACAGAATTCCAGACCCATTTCAAAAGCTTCAAATCAACTCGCTGATCTCACTCCTGCCGTGTCTTTAGTACCTTTCTCTGCTTCCAGGTTCCAGGGGTTTTTGCGGGGGCATATCTTTAGTCTTTGTTTTATAGAAGCACCAAAATGAATTTCATTTAAGTCTCTAGTCACTGAATAGACGTGGACTTTCGGGCTATTTGCAGTATCTGTGTGCTCGGTATTGTGTGGGTTAAGCGAGGGTATGGTTTAGGCAAGGATTTGCAGTGCTGGGGGTTTAGAGGGGAAACGGCTTAGTCATTTTCCCATCATCCTTGGTACTTGTTCTATAGGGTACTTGAGGAGAGCAAAAAAGGCTGATGTATAATCAGGAGGTAATGGGATTTTTATCACTAATGCGATTATGGGATCATCGCACAACAGACTATTTGTTCATGCCATATCTTAAAAATACTTTTTTTGGGGGGTGAATTTATATGTTGTAGATTTTACATTATGCCTCAGCATTATTTTCATTGAGTTGGTGTTGGGGACAGAAGGTGTGTCTTTGTGAATACTAGGGATTAAGTACAAATGTCATTAAGACCTCTGTTTGCATTGGCATTAAATAAAGGGTTGCAGAGCATCATTATATCTGTTCCTTGGCTGTGTATCAAATGTTTTCTTTTTCCCCTTTTTACTGATGCATTGTGTTTGCGTAGGAGTGCCACAGCAGAGTTTAGAGCTAAATGTCATGGTGTGCTCTTGGTGTGCCAAGTCAGAGTCATTGTTTTCATGAGAATGGGCAGGCACTGTGGGCGTTGACAGACTGAATCACCCTGCAGTAGACGTTGTCTACCAGAGTCTTTTTCGAGGTCTCTGTCCGCTTTTTACTGCTCTAGTTATTCTTTATGCCGATTTTTCTATTGACATCTATCCTTCTCACAACCTGGCTATTTTGTCATTTGAAAAAAGGCTCTGTTATCCAACTGCTCTGACTGTCAAGGCCTAAAATCTGCAAGAAGAGTCAGTGGCTTTTGTACTGCACAATTAAGTTATTTCTGGGTAATCAGTCATTTGTGTTTGTTAGTCATTTTTTTATTTCATCCTGTTTCAACTGATAAAATGATAACATTCATACAAAATCCACACAAAAACCGCTCTGCTCGGTAGAATTTTAAAGCACTGGCTTTCTGGCCAAGTTTTTGATTCAATGAGCTTTTGTCCTAAAGAATATTACAATATCACATTTTTTGACTCATCCGCTGCCTGTGAAAGATGTTAATGACACATCACAGTACTAAAAGAAATGCATCTATGCTTTTTAAGACTGCACACGTGTTTTTGTCTGTGTGTGAAAACAGACATTACTTGTTACATATATTCTATATAGCAATCATGGAGGGAGAGAAAAAAGGAGTACGCCATCTTTCATTGCAATCGTTTTGGCCACTTTTGCCCAGCTTGTTTAGTTTTTGTCATCAAATATTGACAGTTTAAAATTATTTTTTTTTATTCTAATTTAGTTTTGATATGGGAAGCTTTTAAAGTGTAAGACGATGGGCTTCTTTTTAGAAAAGACTATTTGTGCATGTGTTGTCCAAATTGGAAGTCTTAATTGCAAAGCTTTTTTTTTTTTGAGACATCATATATGGGTAAACATGGCAAACTAAGCAGATCATTTACAGTTGTTGCTGTCAGAATCACTTTGACGTAAACTCACAGTTGTGCGGCTTTCTGATTTTCATCTCATTACGTGCCTTCTGGTGTTTGCTCTCTGCTGCATACCTTTTCAGAGAAGGTCATATTCCCCCCTTATGAATATTTATTTCTCACTCAGAAAACAATTCTGCACTGTTTTCCTGTGCAGCATGCAGGCCCTCACTGACCAGGTCGCCGCTCTCATAGCACAGACCGCTCCGCCCTCAGCTCCTCCGATTCCAGCACCCAGGCCCAACTTAGTCCCTGAGCCAGACACGCCTCCACCACGGGAGCCCCATCTTGTTGCTCCGGCTCTCTACGATGGGTCATTCGCTCTCTGTCGGGAGTTCATAATGCAGTGTGAATACGTTTTTGATCTACAACCTAGCATGTATTCCACTGCCACTGCTCGCATAGCTTACATTGCTAATCTGACCACGGGGCAGGCTCGTCGGTGGGTTATGGCTAGTCAAGAGGGCTCTGCACCCTATATGCAAGACTATGCAGCCTTTATTGAGGAATTTAGGACTGTTTTCGATCATGATGTCCATGGGCAGGATGCCGATTCAGCTCTTTCCGCCCTCCAGCAGGGTTCTGTCTCTGTGGCAGAGTATGCCACAGAGTTTCGCATCCTTGCAGCTCGCTGCAAATGGAACGAGGCCGCATTATTCAGTGCTTTCCGGCGGGGCTTAGCAGAGCCTGTGAAGGACGCCTTAGCCGGTAGAGAGAGGCCTAGTACCTTGAACGAGCTTATCTCCCTCTCCATTTCTCTTGATGAACGTCACCGGGAGCGCAAGCGAGAGAGGGCTCACCACAGTCGTAATGTACCCAGGCCACTCGCTCCGCCTCCGGTCAGCTTTGATCGGCCTGTCCAGGTCTCCCCTTCAACTTCTTCAACTTCTGCTGCTGAAGAGGAGCCTATGCAGTTGGGACGAGCTCGCTTGACTCCTGCAGAACGTGAGCACCGGAGACTACAGGGGCTCTGCATGTATTGTGCTAGCTCCGCGCACTCTGTTGACTCATGCCCAATCCTGTCTTCCAGAGCCTCCTCAGCTCGGCAGTCAAAAGACAGGGCTCACCCGCTCGGGGGTTCCGAGTGAGCCGCTTGGTTAACCCCCAGTCCCTCTCCAGTAAGGCCAGGTTCATTGTCACTCTTGCCTGGCAGGGAGGGACGCTCACCACTCCGGCGCTGATCGACTCTGGGGCTGATGAGAGCTTTATTGACCATCGCTACGCCATGGAGGTGGGTCTCCCCATTGCACCTCTGGAGAGGTCACTCTCAGCATTCGCTCTGGATGGACACCCTATGGGGCCCGTCACCCACCGGTGCGACTCACTCACCCTTACGGTCTCTGGTAACCATGTGGAAGACATCCGCCCCTACATTATCAACTCTCCTGATATGCCATTCATCTTAGGCAGACCTTGGCTGGAGCTCCACACCCCTCACGTCTGTTGGAGCTCGGGCCGCATTCTCAGCTGGAGCATTCCCTGCCATGCCCGCTGCCTTCGGTCCGCCCAGACGCCTTCCCCGGTTAAGCGGCCCAGTCCTGTTCCTCCTGATCTCACCAAGGTTCCCGCTGAGTACCACGACTTGGCAGTGGCCTTCAGTAAGGAACGCGCCTGCACCCTTCCTCCCCACCGACCTTATGACTGTGCCATTGAGCTCCGTCCTGACGTCCAACTTCCAGTGAGTCGCCTCTACAATCTCTCTCTACCTGAGAAGGGGGCTATGGACTGTTACATAAATGACTGTCTGGCTGAGGGTCTTATTCGCCCTTCCACATCTCCGGTGGGAGCAGGGTTCTTTTTCGTCAAGAAGAAGGGTGGGGATCTGAGACCCTGCATAGACTACCGGCAGCTCAACAACATCACAATCAAGAACAAATACCCTCTCCCCCTCATGAGCTCCAACTTCGAACCCCTCGTTGGTGCTACCATCTTCACCAAGTTGGACCTCCGGAATGCGTACCACCTTGTGCGTATCCGTGAGGGGGATGAGTGGAAGACCGCCTTCAAAACCCCCCGTGGACACTACGAATATTTGGTCATGCCCTTTGGACTCACCAACGCACCCGCAGTCTTCCAGGCTCTTATGAATGACGTGCTCAGGGACATGCTAGAGGTATTCGTGGTCCTCTACCTGGATGACATCCTTGTGTTCTCCCGGGGCCTCCAGGAACATGTCCAGCATGTCCGCATGGTCATTCAACGCCTCTTGGAGAACCGCCTTTTCATTAAGGCTGAGAAGTGTGTCTTTCACTCACCTTCTGTGGAGTTCCTAGGACTCATTGTTGAGGATGGCTGCATTCGTCCTGACCCCCGCAAGGTTCAAGCAGTCGTCGACTGGCCTCAACCCACCACCCGCAGACAGCTCCAAGGTTTCCTAGGATTTGCAAACTTCTATCGACGTTTTATTCGGAACTACAGCCGCATAGCTGCCCCCCTTACTCAACTCACCTCTACTCAACGTCCCTACATCTGGACACCTTCTGCCGACGCCGCCTTTGCTGCCCTCAAGAAGCACTTCACCACAGCCCCAGTCCTCCTCCATCCTGACCCCTCCAGGCCTTTCATAGTGGAGGTAGACGCTTCAGAGGTAGGCATAGGGGCTGTCTTGTCCCAACGGTCAGCAGAGGACCAGAAGCTACACCCCTGTGCTTTCTTCTCCCGTCGGTTTAGTTCAGCAGAGGAGAACTACGATATCGGGAATAGAGAGCTGCTAGCCGTGGTGGCAGCCTTTGAGGAATGGCGCCACTGGCTTGAGGGCGTGGAGGAGCCCACAGTTGTCTGGTCTGATCACAAGAATCTAACCTTCATCCGGGCTGCCAAGCGCCTTACCTCTCGTCAGGCAAGATGGGCACAGTTCCTGGATAGGTTCAACTATATCCTTACCTACAGACCTGGCTCCAGTAACACTAAGGCTGATGCTTTGTCCCGACTCCACGCACCTGAGAAGTCCTCGTCCGAGCCTGAGCCCATTATCCCTGCTTCTCGTGTCATAGGGGTGGTCACGATGAACATCGAGGCAGAGGTCAAACGGGCCCAACATGCTGAACCCGGGCCGGACGACTGTCCTCCTCGCCGCCTCTTCGTTCCCCAGTCGGTGCGGTCTCAAGTGCTGCTGTGGGGCCATACCAGCAAGTTTGCTTGCCATCCCGGATTCCAACGGACCCTCTCCTTCCTGAGCCGGCGGTTTTGGTGGCCGTCCATGAGAGCTGACGTCCGGGAGTTTGTCGCTGCCTGTGCCACCTGCTCCAGAGCCAAGGCGTCACATCAGCCACCAGCTGGACTTCTACGTCCTCTTCCTGTGCCCAGTCGTCCTTGGTCTCACATCTCCTTGGACTTCGTGTCCGGGTTTCCCCCTTCCCATGGAAACACCGTCATTCTCACCGTAGTGGACCGGTTTTCCAAGGCTGTTCACCTGGTAGCACTTCCTAAGCTCCCGTCCTCGGCTGAGACGGCTGAACTCCTCACCCAGCATGTATTCCGGCTCCATGGACTTCCCAGTGACATTGTTTCTGACCGGGGGCCCCAATTCACGTCCCAGGTCTGGCGAGCCTTCTGTAGGGAGATCGGCGCCACTGTAAGCCTCTCCTCAGGGTACCACCCACAGACCAATGGCCAGGCGGAACGGACCAACCAGAGTTTGGAGTCTGCCCTTCGCTGCGTCTCTGCTCTCCATCCCACCTCCTGGAGCAAGGATCTACCCTGGGTGGAATACTCAATCAACACCCTGACCTGCTCCGCCACTGGGACGTCTCCGTTTGAGGCATCACTGGGTTACCAACCCCCACTCTTCTCTCTCCAGGAGTCTGAGGCCTCTGTCCCCTCTGTCCAGGCCAACTTCCGGCGATGTCGGCGGGTGTGGAAGGAGGTTCGCGCTGCCTTGGTACGCTCCAATAAGCGCTCCTGCCGTGGGGCCAACCGTCGCCGCACTCCGGCACCGGTGTACCAGGCCGGACAACAGGTCTACCTCTCCTCTGCCGATCTACCGCTCCAGGTATCCTCCAGGAAGCTGGCTCTGCGGTATGTCGGTCCCTTCGAGATTGACCACGTCCTGAGTCCAGCGGCTGTGCGTCTCAAGCTTCCGGTCTCCATGAAGCATGTGCATCCCGTGTTTCATGTGTCCAAGGTCAAGCCTGTCTCCTCAAGCCCTCTCATGCCCTCCGCCCCAGCCCCTCCGCCTCCTCAGATGGTCGACGGTCATCCCCAGTGGACTGTTAGAGGGCTGCTGAAGGTGCGGCGGCGGGGTCGTGGGTTCCAGTACCTGGCGGATTGGGTGGGTTACGGCCCAGAAGAACGCTGCTGGATCTCCAGGAAGCTCATCATGGATCCCTCTCTCCTGCGGGACTTCTACCGGGCTAACCCCGACGCTCCCGGACGGTCGCCAGGTGGCGCCCCTCGGAGGGGGGGTCCTGTTACGGCTCGCTCCTCTTCACCTTCACATCCACCCCTCCCCCCTCACTGATTGCTCCATGGCTCAGCCCAGCACACCTGAGGTCCCTCACCAATCTTCACACCAGCCTGCCAATCTACAATCAACCACTGCCAGTATAAAGACCCAGTCTGCACTTCATTCCTCGCCAGAGCTTCACCTGTCTACACGTATGTTCTCTGGATTTCTACGCTGAGCTGCGGTCACCTGCGGAGCCCACACCCCACTCCAACTTCCTCATCACTGCTTTTGGCCTCTTAAATAAATAAGCCCACGGGCTTCACCAAGCTCACGTCTCCTCGTTGCTGTGCGCTTGGGTCACACTCACTAGCCATAACAGCTGTTTTTGTTTGCAATTAAAGCTTCGCATGTATGATACTGAGTGTTCAGTGATCTTAAACATGCCACTATTTATTGCATTCTTCAATGCTTGGTACACCAAGTTGCTGTGGTGATATAACGAAAAATGTGACTCCGTGAGGATTTTAGTGATGTACGTCACTTCATGTACAGCCTTTCATGAATGGTACATATGGTACATCTGTCACTTTCAGTGGGACAAAGTGTTGTGAACGTTAAAGAATAAAAAAAGGACCAGGAGTCTAAATGAGTGCTATCGCTTGAACAGATAGATCAAGGCATTGATATAACATATTTCATGTCTGAAAAGTGCTGCTGTTGTTGTTGTTCTTTGTATCTCAGAGGACTCTTAATGGAAAATGAAGATTTCCACTCCGAACAAGGTTTGCAGCAGACTAATAAATCTCAATACGTGGAATCTGCAAAGGTGCTGATATATTAATGCAACCGCAATATTACTGAAGGAAAGGCTAAGATTGTCACGCGCAAACACATACTGAGCTGTGTTGCTCTTTTGAACAGTTATTCTTGTCATCTTTAAAATTACTTGTCCTTTTCCTTCATTGTTCTCCCTCCTCTTCTTCTTGTCGCTGCAATGAATAATTACCAAGAGTGAAATTCTTAGATTATGCAGGGCTGATGAATCCCCAAGTGTCAGGTTCAAACTGTTTAAGGTTGGTGTCGTCTGACTTATTTTTGTTACTTATTCCTCACAAGACATGATCATGACAAAAAAAAGGTAGAACGGTAGGTAGGGGAAAGAAGAAAGATTATATTAAAACGTTGCAACTTGTGCTTCATTTTAATCTCAGCCACGAAGTGTTTACATATTATGGTGTAAATAAGACATATACTGCATGCATTGTTGCTACTCATGCATATGAAACTATTATTTAATTACAGCACATTTCCCATATGTGCTCATTATTGTTGATTCAAAATAGTGTTATTCATACTTATTAATTGGTCCACCTTGCCTTTTTTCCCCCCTACATGGCATAATGTCTTCTCTAGCACCATAATGACTCTCCTGTTTGCAGTTTTTTAAATTTTATTCCACATTTTCATACCTCACAGATGAGGTTATTCTCTTTGAGTAAGGTCAAAAAGAGCTGTGTAAGATAACAAGAAACAGACATATTCATACAACACTGTTTGTTTTACCTCTTGAAATGCTCACATATAGGATGGAGAAATCCCAAGTAGAGCTATTGGAATGCTATTCATCCAGTTAGAGCCACTTTTACAAGAGTGGGCATTGAAAATACATCACATTCCAGCTTTTAAAAAAAGGTTTTGATACATTTCAAGCTGTAAACTATCAAAATAAAAACAGAAAAGTTATGTGCAAATCAAATGAACCTCAGATTAAATAGTAGACATACAAATCAAATATTGAAACCATACACTGCATAAAAGGTATTGGACAAACGGATTGTTTTTCAGCCACAGGTTTTCTGAAAAGTTAGGCCGTTTCTTGGGACTGCCAGGAGATGGAGGAGATTACTCTCAACTCTTTATTTCAGTTTCCACAAGTTAGCAATTTTAGCTTGGTTTAGCTCATGCTAACCCATTATGCTAACTAACATTACCTTACATTCATTCTGATTGAATACATCCATCCATCCACTTTTCAGATTTCGCTTGAAAATGTTTGTTTATGAGAAAATATCTATTGACTAAGGATGGGTATTGAGAACAAATGCTTACCTAGTATTGATTCTGGCCTGGAAAGTACAAAAACATTCTGCTATTGCTACTTGTGTAACATAAACTGGTTATAAACCTCCACTAATGATGACCAACGTTCCACATCAGATCAGATCAGAACATTTGACATCCAAATTTACATTCAGCTCTCCAGTTATCACCGATATCTTTGCCGTTTGGGTTTAAGTGATCAGTTGTGAACGCAATGCAGTGAAGTGCATAAAATATTATAGGATGTCAGGTACCAATCTAATAAAACACTTTCAAATACAAGTAAATCTCCAGAAACTGTTTAAGCAAAGTGGTTTCTGCCACATGTAAAGTACCCTACTGTCTCCTCTTAGCTCCAGTGCCAGTCATTCTACTCATTAATTTATCACACAGATAGCGGTTATTTTAAATACATCTAATGTATGTTTGAAATTGGCCCATGGGTTGTGTGGGTCAGTTGGCATCCATAGTTTTTCTAGAAGCCACACACTTGATTTATTGATGAATAAAGTTTATTAATAGAGTAGCAGTAGCTTAGAGAATATATGCCGTCTTCCACTCCAGTAGAGTGAAGTTGTGCGCCTGTTAATTTCCAGTGGAGGCGTTAAGACAGCTGTTGCGTTGCATTCAAATGTGGCCTGACAACCTCAGATAACTGACCTGTGAACTACATAAATGTAATGCCTTTATTAGAGATATGGAAATAATGCATTGATGTTATGATGCAATTTAAGTTATCTTGGTACTGCAGCAGGTTACAGGGTCTTCTTTTTCTTTCACTGAAAAACCAAAGCATGCTTTGGGTAGTGGGAGCAAAAAGGTTGGCAGCAGGAGATGACAAGCTGAGCATTCTGCAGTTTTCAAATACTGACTGCAGCTCACACACTTGTATCAGTTCATGTGACCAGACAAATCAAAAGTACAACCTTCCAACATAGCCAATAATTATTGGGGAGGCTGTATCAGTTTCAACACTATTATTGATAACATTCTGAGAATATGTGCCGTCATTCATACATAATTAGGGCAACTGGTAATGAAAGAGTAACATGAAGAAGGTGAGTCTTTTTTTCTTTTTTTTTAAAGAAAGATGGGAGAAGGGCTCATTATTCCAACGGCAAAAAAAGTTCAACAAAGGCAAAGAGTGTGAGTTCAAAATCTATGATATAAACTTAAAAGAAGGTTCAGCAAATCTGAAGAAATCTTTGCAGGAAACAAAGCCCACAACAAACATATATTGATATGTGGGTCCTCAGGGGCCACTGCATTTAAAACAGAAATAACATCACATATGCTGCATATGCTGCAAAATCCATAGTAGTTTCTATCTCATGGAAACATTTAACTGAAGCTTATGATTGATACACAGAGGCACTTGAAAATGAGTAAATTCTTTAGGTTTCTTCTGGTGTCATTTGGGATTTTAAGAAAAAGATTTATATAATGAAGCTGAGTTGAGTTTAGAATAATATCTCAATGCATAGGTATTATCATGAACATAATCAGAAATCCAAAAATCGTTACAAATATCTTCTATTGTTGTCTTGATTCTCTTCTGTAAATGTGTAGAGCAAAGCTTAACAGACACCCAGACGCCTACTCCTGATTTTCATCCTGCTGCTCATCTTCCTTAGCCTTTTTTTAATGATAATGATATGTGTGCCTTTATCATGGTGTTGTGGATTGTAGTTATGCTAAATTCCAGAGTTCCCATCACTATGTGTTGCCATGGAAAAAAGCTTCAGATTTTATTTCTTGCAGTTTGACTCCACTTTGTGTTGGTAATACCATGTGCATTCTTGCATCTCAAGGCCACGTTAGTTATTCAATGCAATATACTCTTAATTTTCAAATTTGTAGACTCTTATTAAGGAAGAGGCTCATTTTTATGCATGTATGACTGTATTTATTTTTCTTAAATGTAAACTAACGCATCATATTTTTATGTACACTGTATTGCCTTTTCTCTTATAGCAAGTATTCAAGGTTTGTTATCCATGTGTCATAAAATCCTCCAAGAAATGTCTTCTACTTTGTGCTCTTACTTCATATCCTTTTTTTTTTATCTCTTAAAATGTTCAATATTTGCCACTTGCTTGTAAGCTTTTGTCACCAGGGTTCTTTGGGCTGTTATCTTCCCTCTCAACCCTTCCTTCCTTCCCACAGTTCCCAGATTTCCCTTTCTCCACTTTGAACTTCGCTTGTGTTTACTGGTCAGAGTGTACCTCCTTGTCACCAAACTCCCTGTCATGTTAATACACAGTTTTAATACATGAACCCTGTTGTGAGAAACGTTTTAGTTGTTTCTGAGTGCATTCCATAGAAATGTGTCGGCCCTGTGCCAGAGATCAACTGAAATTATGACTCATTGTGTTTTGACCTATACAACTCTATTAAAGCCTGCTTTTAACACTGTATGAGGAACAAGTCTGCTGTTAGTGTAAGGCTAATTATACTCGACAATCAACCTCTGCTACTCTAGTTTGGTGTGGAGATTAAAGGATTGGAGAAAGTGCATGGTCACTCAAGATTGTTTGCCAACAGGGCTTCTGTTGTCTCTGGGTTACAAACCCTGTTTTGTTTTTGTTGTGCATTAGATGGTTCAGTTTGAACAACCTTTGTGGGAAAGAGGAGTAATTATCTGAGCCTGTTGATGTATTTGTTTGTGTTTTATATCATTTCTGTTTGGGTATAATGGAAGTATTATTGAGTTGAACTTAAATTTGCGGCGAGTCAGTGTTTGTTAGGAGGTTGAAGGAGTGATAGGATGTTGAGGGGGAAGAGAGAATGAGATATAGAAAATCAGGAGAGAGAAAAATGCATTATGGATTTTTTATTTTTTTTTTCATAGTCAGAAACACAGTTTGAGTTAATTTAAGAATTAAAATGATCAGATATTTGGAGCTGTTCCTTTTAGTTTTGAATTAAGTTGTAACTGCTATTTTAGTTTTGTGAGGGGTTTGTTGTCTCACTAAGACGGAGCTAAGTTCTGTGAACTTCAGGACTTGATCATGAGTCGTGTAACGGGCTAATGGATGTGCTTTTACCCATCACACACCCATATCATTGTTGATCAGTTTGCCCAATGTCCAGTAAGGGGCGAATTTCTTTTTTTTTTCTTTTTTTGTGTTTGTTTTGTTTTGGGTTTGGCAACTTGGCCTGTACCTCAGTCATATTTTATTATTAAGTTATTTAGAAATCCTTTTTGCAATGGTTTTTGCTGGCTTGAATTATTCAGTTTTGTTCTATCCATTTAAAGTTGTGTATTAGTTTGATTTAATCATTGTTAATTTTTGGTGGGGAAAGTTTCCAGCATTTAGTAGACACTCTGAAGTGTCGGCTGTTAGAAATGCAGTTGGTTTATAGGAAAGAATGGCTGAATAACTAAAATGAAGTACTTGGGAAAGTCTGTTCCTCTGAGATATGGAGCTGAATTTGTGTCTGCGTTCTCTCTCTTCATCCCAGTTTATCTTCTTTAAGCAGGGCTTTTAACACTGATCATATTCCTAATCTGGCCATTATAGATTTAGGGTGTCTTGGAGTAAATTGAAGATGGAACTTTCCTTTTGTTGGCTTTTTCCTTTGCTTATATGGGAAAATGCTGATATAATTCAGTTTAAGTCACAGTAGCCTCCTATTTTTTTCTTTGTTCAGCTAAGCTATTTTCTTTTATATTACATATTTGTTGTAATTTTATGCTGTGGGGCAGTGTAAACAAGGTATTGTCTACTTGTAACTGCATGAATATCTAATATACATCTATAAACCCTCTTAGAGATATCTGTACACTCATGTCATGCATATCTGTTAATTAACCCATGTGTTTTATAGTTGTTGTAGAAGCTGCCTCTCCCTTGGGAAATTAAAGGAGTTAAAACAAATTTAAAACATTAAATGTACAGAAGTAACTGTGAGATCCCTCTGGTCTCAAATCGGGCAATACATTTTGTCATTACCAAGTGGCAGGTTTTGATGCAATATATTAATGTTTAAACCCACAGCATGAGTAGACAACTTCACAAATATAAAGTTCTTCATCCCTGTGATTCCATCACTACATATTAATCATTTGATGTTATTGAATAATAAGGATATATTTCATAATCTATTCACTAATGCAGGTCAACTAAAGAGTGGGTAACATTTATTTTGTCTGTTTGTTTAAAAGTCACTTCACTGCTCTTAAAACCCCAAACCACAAAAGGTTGTGATGAAATGGAAAATGCTACTTAAGAAGTGGATAGTTTTTTAACATTTACTTTGACTTTTATTGCTTTGCATACTGCATGGAGTTATTTTCATGTTGTGCCTTGTTGTCTTCATTTTACATGTTAATATACATGTATCTTTATATTTTAAACATCAACAAAGTAAAGGGAAAGTTTGAATGGGGCCATACGAATGATATAAGAGAAACATTATCTTAAACAGATGACATTAGCAAGTGATTGGCCTCGGTGCACTCCAATTTATAATCTTACAATTCTTTGGTTTGTGTTCACAAGTGTTGTTTTCACTCTGCTCCAAACTTCACACCATAAACCACTTGATAACGGTCAGTACTGTCATTGCTCAATATTAGTGGAAGCAGAGTGCCGTTTCCATGACAACTGGCCTGACTTTAAGTGATGAAAAGCATTGCGACTGAACAGCTGCGTGTTTTGACCTAGAGTTGGACATTTCTTTCTGTATTGTTTGTACAACACTGGACAAACTATAATCACAATTAGAGCTTAATTTACAAAACTAAACAGTTCGTACTACAACTAGTTTGTAAATGAAGTGCACCTGCACCCAAAGGCCATTTCTCCCTGACCTTAAGCATTACTTTCTTCAACCATGGCTGTTTGAAATGGTTTCAGAAATGGTTTCTCCAACGCAGCTTCAGTGGTGGCTGAGGCAAAAACCCGGGCGTGGGAGAAGTTTGGAGAGGCTATGGAGAACGAATTCTGGACGGCTTCAAAGACATTCTCGTCAGTGGCTCAGGAGGGGGACGCAGCACCACCAGTACTGTGTATGGTGGGAATGGTGTACTGTTGACCTCAACTGGGATGTTGTGAATCGGTGGAGGTGATTATTTTTTCAAATAATCTAACGATTTTTTTTTTTTATTACCGGTAATCCTATGATGATTTTTTTTCCACTTTTTGATGCATCTTTCTGTTAAATGCCAACAAATCATACATTCTACCATTCTCACAATTTTTTACTTTTGAAAAAAAAAAAAGTGCTACATAAATCTAAGTAAAAGCAACTTATGGTATCATTTAGTTTATTCAGAACAATCTCCATGAATCTAAAATAACTTATTCAAAGCCCGAAAAGTGCAAACACTGTTTAAAACATCACTTTGTGTAAAAGTCTGAATGGTTTTCCATCACAAGCATTAATCACTGCACAGTTCACGTTGAATATGTAGTTACTTTATTCATCTTAAATTATCTTTTTACCAGGTGATCACACAAAAAGGTGTATATTTACCAACTGTTATATTGACAGACATCACACACATGGCATTCATAGAAATCCATATTGTTTAGTTTTAAATGCTCAAAAAAGACCCAAATAGAGTGGAATGCTTTGAAGCATCATCGTTTTATTTTTTACACCATAAAATGATCAAGCCACGACTTACATGTGAAAACTAGAAAATAACAAACTAGATTTAATGCAGCTAATGCGTTTACTATCACTTAATAATTAGGTTAATGCTTATATTGTTGTAGTGTTGTAACTTTAAGGTTTGAGAACCACAGGATTTCTTTTGAGATGCTCACACATGGCGGTTGCGCTACTGTGATACGCTATTTGAATTTTACTGAACATACAGAGCACCATTTTGTTGGGTTTCTCCTTGGAAAAGTTCAAAACCTGGTGCTCGATTCCGTTTTTAGGAGGTAGAAGTTTCATTCAATGAATGTATGCTACTTATACTCGCCATTGTCAGGGTGTTGTGTGTATGCGGCATGTGACGCATCGACGCAATCGATTACGTCGGCGCTTCGTTGAAGCTCTAGCTGGAATACTTTGAGGACGTCCTCAATCCCAACGACACGCCTTCCTATGAGGAACCAGAGCCTTCGAACTTGGAGGTAGGCTCCTCGGGAGTATGGGATGCCGGAATCCCTTATACAGGCTGTCTGGTCCTTATACATCTGGAGTCGGAGCTTGGTCCTCATTGTCTGCTGTAAATGAGACTTGTTTCCTGTGGGGGTTGGACTCATCACTGTGGACGCCGCAGCTCTTGATTTACCAGTCGGTCTACGTTCCTATCCTCACCTATGGACACAAGCTTTGGGCAGTGAACGAATGAATAAGATCTTGGGTACAAGTGGTGGAAATGAGCTTCCTCCGCAGGGTGTTCAGGCTCTCTACAGATAGCATGAGAAGCTCGGTCATCTGGGAGGGGCTCAGAATAGAGCTGCTGCTCCTCCGCATCGAGAAGAGCCAGATAAGGTGCCTCGGGCATCTGGTGAGGATACCCCCCTGGTGAGGTCTTCCGGGCATGTCCCACTGGGAGGAGACCCCGGGGAAGACCCAGGAAACGCTGCAGGGACTGTGTGTCTTGGCTGGCCTGGGGACGTCTTGGGAACCCCCAGCTGAGCTGAACAAAGTGGTCGGACAGAGGGAACTCTGGGCTTCCAGTTTTGGCTACTTGCCTGCGACCCGACCTCTGATGAAGCAGAATAATGAATCCCTTGGGTATGTTCCCTTCAGGAAATTGGAGATTGCAGTAAAGTACATTTAAATGTTTAAACAACGTATGCTAAATTGAAAATGTCTATGAGTATTGATGCATTTTTCAGCAATAATTTCAAAACTGTACCCAGACGAGTGTACAGTTACTGGGCACGCCTAATCATAGTCCTGACATGTCCTTGATAGAGAATGTGTGGAGAACACTGACATGAAAATTTGAGAGTGACAGCCCCATTCTGTTGCATACCTTAAGATGTGTTTGCAGATACATATAGGACAACGTAATACCTAAAACACTTCATGTTTGGTTACCTGAATGCCAGAAAAGTCTTTTAAATCTTGTGAGAAAGAATGGCAAAAGGAGGAATAAATGTATATTAACTAGTAAAGGGAAATTGGCTAAATAAACCATGAAAAATACCATCTTGAATGAAGTCAAACTCAGTTAAAAAGTCAAAATAAACGTAGGTATCATGATTTTTTTATTTCTTCCCTTTTTGTGTTCTCAGTCCTAATTTGGGATGGTAGAAAATATCTTCACAGAACTGTTGAATCAGAAAGTCTCGCTGTACAATACTGACTGACCGTTTTATCTTCAGCCTATTTTACATATGAAACAGAATTCGAAACACAAGAACAGTGCCACAGAGAAACACACAGCCCTTACACAGCACAATGTATGGATGAAGGTATCCGAGGAATTCTAAGATATATCCCCTGAGTCAGGGTTTTAACTTTATTTGAGCTACTTTTAGTTGTCAAATAATGAAAATATCAAAGCTTAATTGCACGTTCTCTATTATGTAGTAAGAAGTGTAAAACGAAATGTCTCTGAGAATGGGTTTTTTTAAATGGCCACTTTTTGCTTTGGTAACAGCTTTGGCTTTCTCTCATTTTTGTGATGCTGTCACCTGGAAAGTGACTTGTCAGCACAACGGCAGAAGTTCCTACACATGCTGAGCTAGGGCTGGGGGATATGGGCTCAAATCAATATCACAATTAATTGAACATATTAACTTGATCTTGATTGATTGGTTATATTAATCTTGTTTCATTTGTTTGCCCTCATAGATCAATGACAGGGATGATTTTGCTGTAAATGTGCTCAACCATAGAAAATGTGGTCTTTTTTTAATGAAAGAGTGCATATATTTGTGATCCTAAATTAATTAAGGTAACATGCAGATTAACTATTTCTGGTTATTTATAGAATTACAAATTTTCAAAAAATTCTTATTACATATTTAGACAGCTATACAAAATGGCAACCATGCTATGTGATGTATTGGTTATGATTAGTAGGGGAAAAAAATAACAGAATTGATGAAAAAAGTTGGTTATTGGTTCTGAATATCATTTTAACAAAGATTTCTGCTGGTACCACTGCTGCTAAATAAAAAAGAATACCAACTCAACAACTATTTTGTCCCAGCTTAGCTGCATTAATAGAATTAATTGTTTTGTAGTAAAACACGCCACACGCCAACCTCCATATTCTTTCAAAATCTTTCAATGTTTTTGTATGGTTTCTTTTATGCAGAGACTAAACAAACACACAGATGATTTTAATGCCCCCATTTAAAGTAAACAGATGTTTTGGATTTCTGAAGGTTTAACTGTTGCTCCCAAAGTAAGCATGAATAATGCAGTTGAGATTACATATATATGTATGAGTCGTGTTTTGTTCTGGGAAGGATTCAGTAACTCTTCCAATGAGCCTCATTATGCCATTTAAAACAGGTTTGATTTGCCCGGACTGTTGTTTTGTTTTAGTTTTTTTTTTACAAATTAGAAGGGTGTCATGAATGGAATGAAGGTCAGCCCTTTCTTTTAATTTGTGGTGTATGAAGTGAATTTTATAGTCGTCTTGGGTTTTTCTGAGAAGAAACAGAGATTAGATTTATGCCTCCTGTGTGCTTCAAACAGATGTGTTTCAGTTCAATTCATGCCTCAATCCCTGCATAATTATTGCATCATGCTGTTCTTTTGCTTTACTATCTGATAAACTAGTTTTATGATGAATGCATGACCATTCATCATCATAACATAAAAGGTGCGTTTTCCTTCTTTGCATTGTCTTTGCAGTCCTTACCTTGGTGAGTGTTTCATGTTGGGGGAGTGTTTTCCTGAGAAACTGAGATTGCGTGCCGATTACTCTCAAAGGAAATTTAATTGTCTGAATAATGGGTAGCAAGTGGCAGAAATAAAATTGAGTTTACATTTTTCCTCATAACTCTTTTGGTTTGGGCATTGACCGGAGAGTTAATCTAGCTTCCTCCTGCATTCCTATATATATCAATCTATTATCTATACCTAATTCTTCTCATTGAGGATCACAGGTAAGGCTGTAATAGATCCCTTACCTCACAATTTGGATCATGTCATGTTTTTGAGCCACAGATTAGATAATTTTTCAGATCAGAAAAGTTAAAAAAGAAATTGAAGGCAAATATTATTTTGCTTTCCACTTCCTGTTATATAAATAAGACCACTAACAAGAACCAACATTCAACAGATCAAATGTTGAATAATCTTATAACAAAACAAGGCCATTTTGAATTGCTCACACCACACCAACCCCATTTATTTTCTATGGAAAGTGAGGAGACATGTTTATCGTCTACGCAAGGTGATCTTGGAAAGGTAGCACAACCAGGTAGCGCACAAGTTGAGTAGTGCAGCCGCCTCGCAGCTAGAAGGTCCTGGGTTCAATTCCTGCCGGTGACACTGTGGTGCTGTTTAGTGCTGTGAGTGCGTGTTTAGTTCCCCCCATAACCTCAGCGTCCACACCCTTATAAAAAAAAAAAAAAAAAAATTAAAAAGAAAAACACCTTCCTGTGGAGGAAAAGCTGGTTGAGGCTGTAAGGTTTTCCTCTGCTATATACTTCAATGCCTGCCCATCAGGGCAGTGGGTGGATGATTGCAGCTTGGCGGAAGCAAAGATCCTCTATACACAAGATAGCGCATTACCGTTACTGGCAATGGTATGGAATAGTTTACACTGCCGGTCTCCTAAGTGGGCGTGGTCGCCCCTCTGACCTCACTTCCTGTCTCCCGTTTTGGAACATACAACACTAGATACAGTACAACTTTCTTCCAAAAAGACTTAAATAATCAAAATAACAGTATTATTAAGCAAAGAAGCCAGTTTTATTTTAGTTTTTAAACTTCATTTTATCCGATGGGAAAACGATGAGAGCCAAATCTCGCGAGAATGTGTTGCTCAGACAGAGACAGGTCTCAAACAAAGTTCATTTTCTCCTAATCTGTCGGTCTGAAAATTGCCATTTTGGTGTCAAAATGTTCAGAAGGTTTGTGGTCCCATATTTACTTAGGTTACTATGGGGCGAAGGAATTGGTAATAATCTGTGCTCACGTTCACTTTTCCCATAGGACTCAATAGACTCAAGACCTACTTCCGGTCTCCTAAAGGGGCGTGGCAGTCACGTGACACAGATACAGGAATGCGAACCGTAGTGGGCTGTCTCGGTTTATAGAACGTCTCTGGCGGAAGGTAGCAGAGACTGTTGGTGTTGTCCCACCGAAACTATAAATGCAAGCGGGAATATTCGTGGTTGGTAACAGTTAGATTCTGATCTATTTTATCCATTAACTATTCATTTGATTTATCTCAGGTCACGTATTTCAATTAGATTTTTTTTTTTTTCAAGCTATCTGCTTGAATTCTTTTATTTATTTATTTTTATTGATCCATAACATCAAAACAGCAAAGCTGAAACCCAGATGTGGCTAAAATATTAACACAATATATTAACTTGTATATTAATAATTTATATAATATTATATTATATAAATATTAACACACCGCCATGCTACAAAATAGGGGTAGAGATTCGACTGCACGTGGAATCATTCATGTACAGTGGACATTCAGTCCTATTCAAGAAAAGAGCAATACTCGAGACATTGCGATAAAACAAAGCTACTGCAGTTAACAGGATAGACCTTTCTATGTATAAAGTAATTGAAGCTTTGCTTTCAATTACTTTATACAATTTAAGGAACATGTCTTTATGACCATGGCTTTTCTTTTAAATTAAATCAGATAAGACACTGCGCCATAGCCTGGCATACACCTTCCCAGAACTGTTATTGTGTGTTGTTTCAATGGGGACCACCGTCAACATATTTTACAGAGAAGCAGATGTGTTTCCGTACAGGAGATTTAAGAGATGCCAGAGGCTTTTCAAATTCCCCCTGCTCTGCATGTTCAACACTACCACCCAGCACTGCCACCCAGAATGTAAAACACTCCCAATCCACACTGCTACGCCTATTATTAGGGCCCGAGCACTGACAGTGTGAAGGCCCTATTGTATCTGTAGGAATTTTTATTTTCTTAGTTTTCCTCGTTTTTCCTCTGACGTAATGAGGACCTTTTAGTCCAGTCATTATATGAAAAAACCTAGGACAAATTGCAACAGTAGCAAACTCAACTGATTTTGTATCCTCATTATGTCCTTAGTGAGGGAAAAAAAGTCCCAAGGAATCCCATGATGGGAAAGTTTTGAAAACGACCTATATATATTCATATCGAAAAATGCCTGTTATAACATAGTTGTGAATGGGGTTCAAAATTTTACTTTTAGATATCACTATAAAAACTCACAGGCTGATTACACACACAAAGACAAGGAAAAAAGTCAATCACAACTTCATTGAATTATTCTGTTTACTCATGCAAATCACACATTATCTTATTTGATATGCACCAATTAGCATACACGCCAGAACTAATCAAAACATTTGATAAAGACATTTTTTTCTTCTTGGAATATTAGTAGATAGGCTCTGTGGAGCTCAGTCCACGAGGATGGGGCTCAAGGGTTTATGTCCGTGGGGATAGGTCCATGGAGATGGGGGCTCTGGTGTCTTGGCAGGGCAGGAGATAAGGCTGAGGGATGAACAGGAGACGGTTAGTAAGGACAGAGAAAAAAATAAGGTAAAGTACAAAAATGGCTAGACTGGTCAAATAATTAAATCACTTACACAATACAACACTACACAATCTAATCTTCATCCTCATCACAGGCCATCTGTTTTGAGTTCATGCAGCTGGATCCTCTGCAGTGTCCACAGGCCGGACTGCACTCCATGGTGTTTCTTTTGCAACTGCATCTTAGGGTGCTGCAGTCAGACTGGCAGTTGCATCTTATGACCCTCAAGAGCTTCTCAGGTGCAGGGGGTAGGGTGGTCTTGACTGGCACAAATCCCTCGCCAGACTTGAGCCAACCCCAGTCCGTCGGACTACGTTCATCTGTAAGAAAAGATGCACTTTGTCATTCATCATGAGTACTGTCCGAGCAGGAATGAGACACAAGATAATTGTTATATTGACACACTTAAATGTAGGTATATACATGATCAGTGCAAGAACAGTAAAAATGCAAATGTACCGGAGACTGATGCCTTCCATTCCTGTACTTGTAGGTACACTCTCAGGCTGTGGTATTTTGCTGCCCCTGATGTAGGTGGTAAGGCCTGTGGCTCAATATGAGTGGAGCTTGATGCCACTTTCTCACAGAACCGATGGTATCGGAGGGAGTCCAGGGTGTCTGCTGGCTTGCCATTGTACAGTATCACCAAGGCTTTCTCTCCTGCCCTTGCTACATCATCTTTAGAAGATGAACTATCAAAGAAGACGTTGGCTTGCTCTCGAAACAGGGCACTCTCTTTGAATTTTTTTAAGGAGGTTCCCTTCCCGACCCCATGAAGACGAGATGTTGTGTCACATCCGAGAACTGCATGTAAGAACAAGATGTGCTTACATATATCTGGGCCGAGCAGTCGTTTTGTGGCCTTGATGTTCCACATGTGGGTCTTTTTTGTGTTCTGTCTTGTTTCAGAACAGAAGAATAGATCACAAGACTTCAGACTGGCATGGTGGCATAGAAGCACCAACAGGTCTGTGTCATCTCCTATGAGCACGGTCTTGTTGGTGGTAGCACACTGCACAGCTTTCTGCACAATCAGCAGGTCAGCATCTCCTGAGGCATGGTAGGTTTCACAGTTTGCCTTCTGTAGCTCTGCACTTAGCATGAAAATGAAATTCTGCTTGTTCTCTCTGTTGGTCAAGAACTCGTCTTTCTTCATGGTAAGTGTCATATCAGCTGTAAACGTCACTGTGGCTCCGATCCTTCCTTTAGAACGTCTCTGGTGTGTCATATCCTTTGTGTTGTTAGATCGATATCCATCAAACACCACTACGGCCTTTCCATACTTCTTTACCACATACTGTGTGTATTGGTGGAATATGTATGTGTAAGTGGATCCAATGGACCACGGGATACGTTGTAGGAGTGCTCCCCCATCCAGGACGTACTGGCTGCCATCAACCACATTGTCTGCTGGAACATCTGGCCCAACGTGTTTCCTGATGGCATCAGCAAGGGCAGGCTTTTTTGCTTCTCGAAGGAGCAGAGAGGAATCAAAAAGAGCTGGCGGATAGCTACAGAGCTCATACTTCAGGGCTGACTCCAGTTCATCACACTTCTGTGCCACTATCACCAGTCTCTGGAAGAGGAGCTGCGGATCAACTTGGATTTGATCTCCATCTATTTTTACAGATGACTTCATGCCGAGAGTGACAGCTTGATCTTTCCTCTTGAAAGTGTACTCTGCAGGTGTGTGACCATCCATAGAGCTCAGGATTGATGTGCCGACAGCCTGTGCAGTATCTACATTGACAATGGAAAGGGCATGCTCTCCAGTGGCTATATTGCGAAGACTTGGGTCCTTGTCAAAGGGATTTTGCTCCTGTAGATATGCGAGAATGCTCAGTGTATCCTTCCAGTCACGGGCTTGCCTTGCTTCGGTCATGTCTCGGTTCTGCTCTCCAGTATTAAAGTTGACCCCTGTGAGTGCTTCCATTGCCTGGTTGACTTCTGCACAGGCAGGCATGGAAAGCAGCCACAGCAGACGTTGTTGCTCAGTCATCCCTCGCCCCCGGGTAAGCCCACCACTGGTTTTCATACTTCTCATCAGATCGATGACAAGGTCAGCTGAGAGACCTGCCCACAAGCGATCACTCCGCCGGATGACATGGAACCCTTCTTCGAAGTGTTGATGTACATCTGGATGTTCAGTCCTGAGGTTGAGCATCTGCTGAAGATAAAGTCTGGCAGATTTGGTGTACAAGTTATGTCCTGATGCTGCCAGATAAGGGAGCATGTCCTGTATAGCCTGCAAATGTAAAGACCAGTTTCCGGTGCGTTCTGCACAGATGTACTTTCGCAGGATGTCTTGCATATCCATGTATTGACACCAGAGGGCTGAAGTTCTGGAGGTCATCTTGGTGGACCTGATGTGCTTCTTAAGGCAGTCTTTGATCCTGACTAGAACATAAGACTGAGAGGCCTCTTCAGAAGATATAGTCCCATCCATTACTTGCTCATAGATCTCCATAGCTTTGTCTAGGTCAGTAACACTGCTCACATCAGTCACCTGAGGATTTGTATCCATCGATGTGGCAGAGTCTCCCTCCACTCTGTTGTCTGGAACTCCAGTTTTCGTTGGTAGATGGACATTGAACATATCGGCCAGCATCAGTCCATTCAAGGCTGCATCAACGATTGAGTGTCCACGAACCGCTCGTGCAACAGCCTTGCCAGACATCATGTGGATCACAGCGTTTGGAGCGTAGATCAACTCCAGCACTTCTTGGAGGCCAGATGAGGCCATCAGGTGTCCGATGCAACCGAGGAAGCTCATCTCTGCATGGAAGCCACCCAAACGTAAGACTATTTGTCTCAGTTCACTGTCCTTGGGTTGGGAGTTGACAATCCCAAGGGCCTTCCACCAGAGTGGCTGATCAAAGGTGATTATCGGAGTGACGTTGTGACGTCTCGCATGGTCACAAATATAGGTCAGTTGTTTCATGTGCTCTGTGTGAATGAAAAATAAATATTTAGCATAATACTCATAGAATGATTTAGTCTTGTTAATAGGCTACACAGCTGGTGTGCCTGGGGTTCAAGCTAGGTGTTAAGCTAGCTATTTAATAGCTAATTACCAATGTAATGACAATTTAAAAACAACAATAAACTTTAACATTACAATAAAGCAACATTTAACAATTTACACATTTACTACAAGTCAAGAGTGATGCTGACACAGTTCAGTACACACAGTCATCAACATTATTTAAGCTATTCTGTACATTGCAATAACTATCACAGTAATGTTAGCTAGCATGGTTAATAGCTAACTTACTGAATCTTATATTAAACAATACTTTGAAATGTTCACATCTATAATGCTTATTATATGTTACTTGATGTATATATATATATTTTTTTACCTGCAAGGGTCTCTGACTTTAGAGGAAATGGATAAATATTTCAAAGCTGTTGGGATGGTTTACATGTCAGCCATCTTGATCTTGTGATGTTGCAGTTGCAATGGCGAGAACGCTCAGTGTATCCTTCCAGTCACGGGCTTGCCTTGCTTCGGTCATGTCTCGGTTCTGCTCTCCAGTATTAAAGTTGACCCCTGTGAGTGCTTTCATTGCCTGGTTGACTTCTGCACAGGCAGGCATGGAAAGCAGCCACAGCCATAAAGCAATACAGTACTGTGTGAAACAAAGTATATAATTCCTGTGTATAGTAAATTTAAAATGAAAGGAAAATCTACATCTGATTATTATCTTTATTTTTGAGAGTTAATGTTACCTCACATCTATACCTCTGCAGCTTTTCCGATGGTGGTGAGAGTGAATGTAATAATTAACATTCCTATCATTAGTTTATATTGATGACCATTTTTGGGTTCATAAAATTTCCAGTAAAGCTGCACAAATGAATAGCTTACATCTGGGCTCATTGGATGCACAAGAGTCTCAGCTGTCAAGAAATACCAATTTATGCAATGACATTCCTGACTCCCAGTGTGCAGAAATGGGCAAATACACAGTTTTTATAATAGGCGGAAATTACATATTTGTACAGCATGCAAAACACTACATGATTCTTGCACAAAACTACATGGGCTTGAACATAAATTTGGTATGTCTGTATAGGGGAGGCTTGTAGGTACCCATGTAACCCATTTCCATTAACATATATTGAGGTAGAAGGCCAAGGGACCATTTGAAAAATGGTGATGGCCATATTTCCCTCCCCAAAAAATCGTCTTAACTTTGAATAATTAGGTATGTAGCCCCCTTTCCAATGAGGTAACATGACATGGTTGCTCTCATTGGAAACTCGAGGTTGTCTAGAATCAAATGGTATCTTTACTTTTGAGCTACCTCAAAATTTGAACGCGTCACAATCTCTGAAAGACAGTGTCGTCAGTGATCCTGCCAGCAATCAAGTAGGTGTCATAGGGGTAACAAAACATTGAAAAAAACACATTTGCCATGATGGGATTCCTTGGGACTTTTTTTCTCTCACTAAAGACATATTGAGGATACAAAATCAGTTGAGTTTGCTACTGTTGCAATTTGTCCTAGGTTTAGCCTAATTCTGGCCTATAATGACTGGACTATTTTTGCCCCCCTAAACGTGCCCCAAAAGTCACCAAATTTTGCACGCAAGCCAGGCCTGGCGAAAAATTTGATATTTCATGGTTTGCATTAATGGGCGTGGCGTAATGGCTCAACAGCGCCCCCTAGAAAACTTCGTGCCTCAAGCCCCACAATACGGTTTGACATACATGCACGAAAATCGGTACACACCTGTATCATGTCGCAACTTAAAGAAAAGTCTCTTGGCGCCATGGCCGAAACCGAACAGGAAGTCGGCCATTTTGAATTGATCATGTAATTTTGGCGCAATTCGTGCCATTTTCACGTGTCGTACTTTAACAAACTCCTCCTAGCAGGATCGTCCGTTCGACATAAAACTCGCTCAGGAGACACAAAAGACGTTAACCATGAGAAGTTATCAAATCGTGAGTTTTCGTGAAATGGCGTGGCCGTGGCGCTGCGTCAAACTTCAACGTTAAACAGGAAGTGATACTAGTAGCTGATATCTATAGTCGATATTTCATAGATCCTATTTTCTGCCATAACTTTTGAATGGTTTGACATACAGAGTCGTGGGTTGTGTCATCGGACTCGGTTTTGGCTCCTTCACCTTAATTGGTACAAATTAGCCCCGCCCCTTCATCTGATTGGTCGATATGTGATAGTTCCTATTTTCTGCCATAACTTTTGAATGGTTTGACATAAAGAGTCATGGGTGGTGTCATCGGACTTGTGTCCTTGACGGTTTTGTGTCCTTGACCTTTATTGGTGAAAATTGCACGCACGAGGGCCCGTTCATCGTTGCTTGCAGCTTTAATTATTATTATTATTATTATTATTATTATTAATAATTTAATTTAGTAAAACTCGACATGCCACAAGTCTGTGCCTCGTCTATGATCCACTGCAGGGATAGTCACTAGTCTGCTAGAGCTTTTGTACTTAGGCAAAAGGAAAGGGTACCTTGGGACCCTGGACAGGCCACAAGTCCATCTGAGTTCCCACATACATATTAAGTTCACCTGTGATTCCAAATTAACGAGGGTGTGTGCTTGCATTATGGTTTGTCTCATTTGTCTCTGCGTGACCCTGTGATGTACTGCTGACTTGTCCAGGGCACGTCTTGGCTCTCACCAGTGATAGCTGCAATAAAATCAAGTACCTCTGATCCCAATAAATCCTGAACAGCATTGAAATGAGATTGGGATATAATATGTTGTATCTGCATGTGCACCATGTTTCCCTTCCCTGCATTCAACAAAGAACGAGCAGCAGAGGCAAAAAATGTCATATCTGAACTTATGTGAGACAAATTTCAATTTTCCACTAGTCCAATATCTGTTCCTCAGGTTTGTTGGCCCGGGCTTTTCTCCTTTTTAACATTCCTCACCCTCACGAGTGATCTTTATTTATTTATTCATTTATTTTTTGCAGCAAAGTGCTTATTAAGGTATGATTCACACAAGCTCCTTATGTTAATAAAAAACAGAATAACAGGAGCGCTGCTGGTGTCCCCACAACCACCGGTGCTCTTGCAATGGGTGCAACAGTGAACTCAAAAGAAAAAATGCAGGCACTCTGATGGATTGAAAAAAGATTTTAAAAAAAATATTTTAATATGGGTTACATCTAAAAAACACCAACGCGTGTCGGCTTGCGCCTTCCTCAGGGTGTATGGAGACAAGAGTCCTTATGTTAATGTTGAGGTGTGTCTTCTGCTTGCAATATTTACTGTTGTTTTTCTACACTTAGTCAAGCACTCTTGCCACAATATGTATTACTTAGTGTTCAAGTAAGGCTATTGGCTGACTATTAATAAAAAACTGAAAAACAATACAGGTGACTCGGTCATGAAGGCAACAAAGATATTGCCAATATTTTATAAAAAAAGGTTATCAGAAGCCGCCTTAACGAATCTCAAGGTAAAGATCATGTATTATAGCTTATTTTATTTTATTTTATTGCATAGCTGTTTTGTTCTTGTCTTTTTATTTTATTTTAAAGCACTTCTGACAAATGTATCATTTAAAATTTTATTTGATAAATGAATTTGACCTTTGAAGAAAGAACATGGTTCTCTAGGTTTTGTTTTATTGTCTACAATGTAGAAACTAGTTAAAATGAAAAGGGTACCTTGAATGAGTGTGTGTATTTAAACTTCAAATTGACACTATAAAATATTCTCGGTGGCATACATGCAGGTTTTAGACAACGTTCACACAAATCCTTGACTGTTGCCGAGATTGTTTTTGCCCACAACAAACAACAATGACAGTAGTGATTGCAACAGTCAGTTGCAGTTGTCATTGCTCAACACTCAGCAACATCAAAACATCTTAAAAAGAAGCAATATGATGTGCAGTAGTGTAAGTGGCTCAGACTTTTGAATCCTGAATGTCAAACTATCTGCAGGCATTTAACATGTCACTGTGAAATATTAAAAGCTCCACATCTAAATTGCTCTCAGAACACCATAAGGATTCTTCTATTGGACAGAAGTTACATGCAATGCCAAATAAGTGCATCAACCTGCCAGTAAAGAACAATCAAAACCATTAAGTTGTAGAAGTAATCGCTGTGAAATGGTCTAAAGTGCAACAATTAAAATAAAATGAAGGAAAATAGTAATTTGCCAGAATTTAACAAGCTGAAGCCATCACTTTCATTGTTACTTCTATTACTCCCCCAATTATTGTTGGCCCTCCCAGTAAATGTTATGAATAGTGCTGCTAATATCACCACTAAATGATACAGCTACTGGCAAACAAAAGTAGAATGAATCCCACTGCTCAAAGTAAGACATGTGTTCTATGGACCCTTTTTTAGCCTACGTCATATAATGTGGCATTTACATACTGTTCCCAGCATCAAGATATCTGGTTGTTGTGTATACGGTTGAATCGCTATTCCACCGGCGGACTAAAGTTTTAAAGGATTCCGACAGGATCGCGACCATTTCAGACCAACCGGCGGCATCTGTGGCTGCAGATGATTTAAAACGTGTGGACTGGAATGAGGACACAATAAAATATGCTCGCGTCTGCAGCGCCTGCTTTATATCAGGTAAGGTTATCTATCTACTCTTTGATTTTACGGGAAAGCATGGTTTACATTAGTGATTGTCTGTATGATGTAAAATAATAATCAAATGCAGCTAAGGTTTGATACGCTGGTGTTAGATTTAGCTGGTGCCTTACTAGGCTAAACAAACGTCTTTGTTTTCTTTTTGCAGGCGAGGCGTCATTGGATTCTAGTAGTCCTGGGGCCTGTACTACGAAGCAAGTTCAACATACCCAGGATATCTTTTCCTTATCCAGATTCACTAACCCGGACAATTGCAATCACGCTAAGCGGTCACACGACGGTGGTTATCAACTCGGTATATCAACCCAGGTTTCTCCAATCTGGATATGAGCGCGTGCACATAAAAGGGGCAGTGTTTTCAGCGCAGGACCAATCGCAAGCATGGAGAAGTCCGCTGTCAGAGCCGCTTATTTCAGTAGCGAAGAGCAAACAATAATTTTACGGAAATATGATGAGTATAGGCATATAATACAGGCAAAAAGCAACACAGTTGCAGCTGCAAAATGCAGGAAAGACAGCTGGCAAAAGATCGCTGACTGTATAAATGCGTAAGTTCATAGGGATATAAACATCACTGCCCCATCATTAGGGCATAAGTAGATCTGACTATAATTACAGTTGTCTATTCTGTTAAATGCATGTGTTGCTTAGATGTATTCGTATGGCGTGTATGACAATTGTAGCCCCATTCCTTCAGCTGCAACCCCAGCGGAGTGAAACGCACATGGGAGCAAATAAAAAATAAATATAAAAACATAATTCAAAGCGGTAAGTAGGCTCACTTTCATATCTTAGAAGTACAACAAGTACAAGGCTTTAGTGTTTCTATCACTCTCTGTTTTAGGATGATATCAGTATACAAAAGCACAATGAAATAGCATTGCCATTACTTGCAGCAAACAGAAAAAAAAATGACAAGAAGAAGACAGGAGGGTCCCTGAATACGCGTTCTCTTCGGAGGGATCCTCTCACGATCCGTGCACCGAGCTCCACTGGATTCTCTTCGAAAGGGCATGCCATTTTCCAAGAGAGCTGATTGGTCAGTGGGCGGTGCTTTTATACCCGGCGATCTGTATCTCGAACATAACCTGCTCCGGAGCAGGTTAGCTGTTCAGCATAAGTTACCATGGCGATGTACCCCGGTAAGAAGTGAACCACCGTCGTAGTCCTGAAAACCCAGGGTTAAACCTGAAGTTACCTTGCTAACCCCAAATCCCATTTCGTAGTACAGGCCCCTGGTTTTGTGTCATCTGTGTTTATGTACAAAAAACAAAACCAGAAGGGGGGGATTTCTTATCAGACAAGAGCTTGCGGTCTATGGTGCATCCCTTCGTATCCCTCACTTCACAAAAGGAAAGAAGACTGCACATGAAGTGGAGACATCTAGACAATTTAAAGTGATTTTACATTTGTAAAACATGTATTTAGGCCTACTGTTCTTAAGACTTAATGTATTTTAATAAACCTTTCCACATTGGCTGCTACTGGTGTGTCTAATGGTCCTCCCCCTCTGTATGTTGTAAACGGTAAATAATAATTTAAGTTTTAATCTAACTGTATAGATACATATATAGTATTACGGAATTTTTGATCTCAAAACATAAAACTGTCATGTTATGTTAAATTGGTATATATGTATATATGTATATATGCACCATTCGTCAAAAGTCAACATATTAAGGTAACGTTCGCTATCTTTAGTTGATAATCCCCTTGCATAGCTTGAAAAGCTGTTTATCTCAGCCGTACTTCTGTTGCCTAAATGCTTGTGCATACGGTTTACATAATTATTGTTTACAAGAACAAAAAGGGTCTATAATGAAGTCATAAGTATAACATGTATATTTATTATATTGCTTTTAATCAGTATAGAGGGTATAGTTTTTGTAATTACATACTGCTCAAATTGTTCTTAAGATTTAACCTCACTAAATCACATATAATCACATTTTTTTTAGAGGATAACACCTATTGATGTAAAGGTAAACTAGCTGGTCGAGTAGCCAAATTGAACTGCTGCCAAACCAGCAATCCACATACTGCTAAACGTGTTTGATGTCTGATTAAAAACCATGTTTTGTAGAGCTTGAAGGTTCTCCAAGAGCCATGAAAGCAGCTCATCCCTGAGATCCTTTCACAGCTCTGAGCTCATCTCTTTTCTTGCCCATGGGCTAAAATACACAGGCCTTGAGACAGCCTTGGGCATTTTTGTGCAGTGCACTTATTTGTTGTCATGTATTTCCACTTTTACCATGTCAAATTCTCATCTTTTCAGTCCTGAATAACCATGCTATTTTTCTACAGTTTACATTCCTGCCATTAATATAGTGCAGCGAGATTGCATTTTCTCCTTCTGTTACTTTTTTTTCCACAAGTGCTTTCCTATTCCTGTTTTTAGAAAAATTTTATTAGAAATGCAATATGTGAGGGTATCGAGGAGAGCTTAAATGAAAGTAAGAAGATGAAATTAAACATTATAGTTGTTGATGAGGGGGAATTGTTACCCACAGATGGGAGTAAGAGATCAAATCAGCGTTCAGCCAATATAACAGTCTGCTGTTGGAGCCTCAGAACATTTCACTGGAAACCTGCAAGTTCACAAACACTAATTTAATTTATTTTTGGTCGAGGACTAAGGATAAAATAGTAGAAAGTTACTGTTTTTGTTGTTGGTTTTGTTTTTTTACAGTATGCCCAGATCCTTTCATCTGTCATTTAATTTTTAACATGTATTTTTTGTTGTCTCAATTTCTTATGTGTGTTTGCCAGTAAATTAACTAAAACAATTTGGTACAAATAATTTAACACCGCTAGAAATGTGAATTATATTTCTGTTCAGAGTTCATTTTCATTAAAGGAGCACAGGTTCATAATTTAACATCTGCATCACATTCACAATGATTAGACTTTCATTTTAATGTGTGGAGATATTGATTAAATCCCCACCAGCTGCTATGATGTATTGCAGTTGAATAAATGCATTAAGACCAGTGTTTAAGAAACACAGAGTGTACACTGGTGGTAAATTGTAGGTAGTGGGTTAATTCTATGTACCTATAAATAATTTGCACACATTTTTCCTTAAAAACCCTGATAAAGACATGAAGCTCCCTGGTTGATCTAAGTTATCCAGTCAGCTCTGATGGCTAAACATTTTAGCCCCAACACAAGCTATTGACAAAATAATAATAAGTATGCATATCATGACATGGTGCACTTCAGGTATTCATATTATAAAAGAGACTAATAAATCTGTCAAGAACCAGAGTGTCATTATTCTTATTTATTCTTTACTTAAGGAGAAAAAAAAATTTACAGATGCAGAACGTTGTTTTACAAAGGGAGAATACAGATGACTGTTATGTTTGTGTGGGAGTGAAGATGTGCATTTTCTATTATTAAGTGAAACACAAATAAGCAAAACATTTAGAAAGAGTTCTGTTTTTCATATACAGCCAGTCCCCAAGCTGTCCCTGATCTTTTGGTCTTGCTTTTTTCATTTGTCCTAAATAAAGATTTGAAAACCAGAGATGGTGCCAGAAAAAGTTGGGTAGAGCAATGTCTTAGTGCTTCTGTGAAAGTAAAACAATGACCTTTTAAGCAAACCAAAATGGAGAAAATGTATGTGA